>NW_027526394.1:1292474-1562474 GCF_048455015.1 Haemaphysalis longicornis
AGCGCCACCTACGGGTTTGCTTCGAGCACTCGTTGTCTTCTTTCGAACACCTGCTGAAAGAACTCCACCGTTCGTCCTCTGTCGCCCAGGGGCAGAATTACGGGTTTGGGCGAGGACAGACTGGTTTCGACCACCCGGAAGTGCTGAGTTTTCCCCCGTACAAAAGTAATTTTTGTTTTACTGTAAGGCGTTCTCTCAGCTCAATTCTAAGCATTATTTTGGCAAAAAAGGTCGGCTTGAAATTTTTTGAACTGGGTACTGCGCAGGGCGCGGCCCATCAACACGTTTATCTAACGTTCTACATCTCAACGGAAGTGTCGGGCTTCTACCCATCTTGGAGCGGAACATCACGCGGCACGTACCTGACATCGTGTATCGGATCGCGCTGGGTATAACCCAAATCAGACCGCAAAGAACACATACACATGACGTAAAGCGTAGCCTTTACTCCGGGCTTGTACCCACATGGGAACGGAATGTCGCTGCTGCTGTCATTGTAGCGTATTAGAAATCCACCAAGTCACTCGTAGCCGTTTGGAGTATTGGGGAACCTAATAACTAGAAGCGTAACGTCTGGTGTAATCTCAAGTGCATACATGATTCTTTTGGCTGTTGCTACGAACACACGAACGTATTTGCGGTGGTGTGCTCGACAATATTTTATCAGCACAGGAGATGTCTAAGCTGGGTTCTCTCAATAATAAAACGGTTTGATTTTGGGGCTCCCGCAACATAGCCTTGATTATTTTGATCATGTGTAAAAACCAAGTTGTGTTTTTTCTGTCCCTGACCTCCCACCCGTAGCTCACAAATGCTACGTCTCTGCTGCCCTCATGTCGTCCGCAACATCTACACGCCTGTACCAGCTGAAACGTAAACATCAAACAGACAAGCAATGACGTTATTGTGATGGAACCTCTCGACCTGCACGCGTCGAGACAGATTTTGCTGGATAAACATTTATTTTTCTTCTGCCAAAGCAGCCCCCAAACGAAATATGTTGATTGGGTATGGTATTTACGTCGTTTGAGTGTTTGCGTATTTAGTATGTTTGCGTTCTAAGTCGCGAAATGTGTATGTACGTGTAGCCAGGTGGTTCTAGAAAATTAGATGCGTGAATAAACATTGATAACGATGCTCCATGGCTGCCACTCTGTTTTGTTTATTTTTTTTGTTTACCGAGGTACTTCAGGCGGCTTTGCTGGCTGTAATTGAATAAACCCAATCTTGAAGCCTTCGGCGATCGTTTACAGCTTATTTATTGCAAAGCCACTAAATTTAGTTATACTCTGCAACATAAGCGTAGGCGCTTCCACGACCTCTGTTTTTGAGACCATGGTAACAATGTTATAAAGAAGTGGATATCTCCTTTTCTTCATGAACTTCTCAGTAAGAATAATTTCAAAACTGAGCCTGCTGACTGGGAAATGTTCCAAGAGGTAGCAAAAAATTAAGCAGACTTCCCAATGGAAATCGAACGATAGTGCTTAAACGTTTCTTCCGATTGCTATTTCCGAAGAGTTTTAAGTATGTTTGTCTTGAAGACCCTAGGCGCTAAGACCATCTATGAAGGGGAATTCTATGCGAATGCAATAAATGCGCAATCGAGCGGTAGCCCCCACAAATTGCCGCCGGGGAAAAGAGAATAAGAGTAAAAAAAAATTGGGAGAATACAAGTCTGGAACTCAAACACTGCGCCTTGGGGTCTGGGTCTGGGGTTTACACAATACCAGTCCAATATGCGCTCGTTGAATCGCCGCCGGTAGTTGGCTCTAGTACGTTCCACTTAAACTGCGTTACACTTAAAGTGGAACGCACTGAGTTAATGCGTTTTGGTTTTAATGTTTCAAACCTGCGTTAGAGACATGTACTGAAGCATACAGGACTTATTCGAGCACGATACTTACAGCACGTGAAGGAGAGAGGAAAACACTTTATTTGAGTACTAGGAAACATTAACGCGATACTACGTTCGAAGATAGGCACTACCTGGCACTTCCGGTGCTATGCAAAACGTTAACTTAACGTGTTTAAATGCCACATCCCACATGTAAACCGACCTAGAAAGATAACAAACTACCTTTATTCAAGCGAAGCGTCAAATAACTAAGTTGAACGCGCGATGTGTATGCAACGGCATGCAGTAAAGCCCACCTGAAGTAGCCCTGAAGATGATGATGACCTGAAATCACGTTAGCACTTCTGGAGGTAAGCCACGGATGATTCGTTCGGCCAAAAAACTGTATGCCAAAGGCATACAGTGGAGCTTACCTTAAGGGGTTTGAATTTACATTCGCAGGTCAATATGTAGGCCACGGTTGATTCGTTCGGCCAGAGTCCTTGGTTCGGCCGAAGAACTCAATGCTAAACGTTAAACAGTGAAGCCCGCCATAACAACCTCTGATGAGGAGGGTATGCGGGCACGCGCCCGTGAGCGCAATCGTGAGCGTGCTCGTGAGAGCCGTGAGGACGCTGAAGTTCGTCAGGCCGAAGTGGAAGCCAAAAAGCGAAGAAAAAACCCCGGTTATCGTTGGGCTTTGCGTGTTTACCGTCAAGCTTCACGTGTTTCACCTTTTCGTTTAGGAAAGCGCAGAATAATATGAAAATATAGCGTAGAATTGGGATGAGAGACACTCCTGACTGCACTACAGATAATTGGAGCAGCAAAAAAAAAAACTCAACATAAACGCACTAGACAATTACACAAGATCTCAAAGTTGTTCTCGCGTTATTTGCCGCTGCTTTTTTCTGTCTGCGGGCTTGTAGAAATTTGCAACAAAATATTTAAGGGGGTTAATATTGTTGAATTGTTGAAGCCTACAGTATCGCAACCACTGCGGCGCAAGTATTACATGACAGGCACATATTATCTCTGAGGACGAAGACATTGTCGAAACAAAAGACGACATAACTACGACCGACGTATAATTAGCCATACAGTATCGAATCGCTGGAAGTGTAATGTAATGCTTTCGCATTCCACTCGTAAGCAGCCTCAAACGTCCGTCAAAATTTTTAATAAGTACCTCCGTCTGCACATGTGTATATACGGAGCGTACCTTACGACGCACTACGCGAACCGAGGGACAGATTTTTGAAGGAATGAAAAAATACTGAAGTATTAAAAAACACACCCAAAACTCGCGCTCCGAAGTTCATGACTGCCTAATTCAACGTGTACGTCAGTGGTGAAGCCGGTATGTAGATGTGAAAGCAGCCTTTATTTTTTTTATTCTTTTGCCACACGTTTCAAACTTGTCATAAGTAAATATTTGTCTTGTGGCTTTATTTTGTGCAACTAATCACCCTCGCTATGACTCAAGGGAAAGCCATGGAATGCCCGTATCCGTAACGCACTAGAGAGCACAACCGCAGCGCAGTAAACCGTCTTCATAAGTAAAAAAACCTTCTGTGATTGATCGCGGTGTTTAACGCGCCGACGCTACTCAGACCATGAAGCGCGCCGTAGTGGAGGGCTCTGGATTAAGTTTGACCAACTGGGGATTTTTAACGTCCGCCGAATTCTCAAACACACGAGTGTTTTCGCTTTTCGTCGATAAGTAAGCAACAGGTGTTCGCATAAAGAGCGCTCAGTCTTACGTTATACTCTCGACCAATAGCTTCTGAGTTAGCTCACTTATACGCTGGACGTGATTCTGTATAGCTTCTTATCGTTGCCTTTTCGACAGAGAAAGTTTATTTTTTCTTTTACCATCAAAACAGCCGCCGTGTGCGGGGTTGCACCTTCATCCCGGTGATAATCAGCAAGACGTCTTGCGCACTCAGCCACCGCAACAGCTGCCGCTTGGATTCACTTAATTTATATGTTCCAGTGTTTGTATTGGAGAAGAGCTCTTTTAACTTAATGTGCCGCGAAGTACACTGGTCCTGCAGGCGCTGGTGGGAGTGTTCTTCGAAAGCGGTATCCAGGGGTCTTCACTACCGCTGTACTAAAGGCAAGATCTTTCTCACGCGTACGCTGTAGCCTACCAGTATAGACCGCCATCACACAAAACGCTTCTCTTTTATTCCATACGGCAAATTACCCAAAAATTTCTGCTTCGTAAAAGCTTCCTTCTTGTTTTAAGCATTGATAAAACATTCGTGACCGCCAGTACACGTGAGCGAGTTGAACATTTTCGTTGCAGCATGTCAGCTTTTCCTTTCTGAAGGTATATTTCTCCTTGATGACGGTATGAGAGTGTACGCACAACTTCATTCCCCTGCAGCCATACCGAAGTGACTGTTACAGTAGCGAAACGGTCTCCTTTATCCGCGCAAACTGCCATAAAGCCTCTGCCCCGAAAGTTGTAAACCGGCACCCCGATAGGCGTGATGTCGTTAATTCCTCCACCCTTCTGGCGATGTAAGTTTCATTCCGTGGCACGGGACCTGCTAGCCCCATGTTTTACTCACTTTGGAAGGGAAGGGAACGTGTCAACAGCACGCTGCAAGGAAAGTAACACCACAGCCACGAGGAGAGGGAGCACCGCACATGGCTCACCGGCCATCGTTTGCATAATTGTTCGACCGTGGGCTTAAGCTCAGCGGTGCTATGCTGCGCGTGGGGCAGCCACGTTCCCAGGCATCCCTTCTCTTTACTTCTGCGGGACCAGGTCGCTAGTTCGCTACATAGGCGGGGCAGGATGGGGCGCACTAAATTGTTCGGTAGGAATGCAGCTCGTCCACTAATTTCACGCGCACGTGTTAGCAATTCCCACGGCTCACTGGCCCTACATTATTTTCTGGTAACAGATGAATGGTATAGGTAGAGAGTAATATGATAGTTTTATTGCACTTGCAAAGAATGATCTGCAAGATTTGTATAGCAAGAAAAATGAAATACTCTTCCTATTAACCACCACCGGCACGTGACACACAAGTATAAAGTACGTTAAAATTATGAAGGTATGTAATGGAGGTGCGTAATATAGTGCGAAAAGTGATGCCTACAATCTTTGACGACTTCTACCACCTCTCCTAGAGAACTGAACCCGGCGTTCGCACTCATAGCAACGGCTGTTAACCGGTAATGCAATGGCTAAATTAAAAAAAAAAAAAACGTGCTCTTGCTCTAGGCAGCGGTGTGAGGAACCGAGTAACTTACTTCCATGGGATGGCACAAAAAGTGAGCGACCAAATTCGAAACAAGTGTAGAAAGGACAGCGCAATTGGTTTCTACAAACAATTTGCATGGATGTAAACCTGTTTCCGAAAGCAAACGCGACGGGTCTCTAATTGCTTGAATGTTATGCGATGGATCAGTAGGTAGCCTGGGGTGGGCGTTCAGCCCTCTATGGAATAAGTTACTGCGTGAAGATTCGAGGATTCTGCAAAGTTTATATCTCCACTGCATTAGGCCCACACGGGAGCAACAAAGCTGGCTTGAAGCAGAATAAGTTACGCTGCTATTTAATCCTGACTTTCAGAACAAAGCAAGTGTGAACTGCCAACGGAAAAAAGAGCGTTATGAGTTTCTGAATACGGTACATAGGGGGTGTCGTCTTTTATTTGGAATGAGTGAAGTTACACATTTATCTTGTTAGATTTATCAAAAGTTTTTTTTTCCTCCCTCAAGGGCGTAGCAATGAAAAGACACTGAATATAGCCTATGCTCGATTTCTACACGCGCGCCAGATACGGTGATGCTAACGCTTTTCAAATGAGATTTCATAACCCGGTCTATGCAGGATGCGAAGCCGCACAATTCGGTTTCGCCACGCTATTTTTTATGCGTTGCAAAGAACGCCAAGTACCGGCCGCTAATTTTTATCGAAATGTTTAAAATGTCATAACATTTGTGGGTCACGGATGACTGGTGGGTGGCGCTCACGTAAATTACGTGGCCACCTTATGTCCCTCATGGATAGGAGAAGAAAAGAGGTGGATCACTAATGGGTCCCTAGTCATTTGTAGTTCACGGGTTTCTGGTGAGTGGCCAATCCGTGGTTCACGTGACCCGCCAGTTTTGGCCTTTTCAAAACAACTCACATATTCTGATCAATTTTACACGGTTTCTTTTTCTATTCGCTATTCTCCAATGGTAGGAGTGGGATTGTTACATGCAGTTTACATTTTGAACCCCATCAGTCCGCCAGTGTAAGTCCTGGAAAATGGAGCTTGTGGGGAGGCAACTTCAAGAGTGTTAAACGCCAGTTTACGGGATTGTGTTCGTTATTGTAGAAAAGGCTGTTGATGAGTCCTAAACGAGTATGAGAGGTACTTCTGTGTACCGTGTTCGGTATCGACTACCCCCTTCTATAAGCTTTTGCGACCAGCAGCGGCCACCACGCCTAAAAACTCCCGTCATGGTCGCAACTATCTTCTTAAAATGTTTACCTACAAGCTGCTCGAATATCACAAATCTGAGATTAGCGAGAAATGTGTGAAATAAAAAATTAGGCACCACATTTGAGGCCATGATATTCGTAACGATGTGGCCAATAGCGGCTTTGACATACAGTACAGGGAACGAAAAGTGAGCTCAGGCTGGGCGCGATAGATCAAGCTGCTCCCCCAATAAAATAGCGTCGTACATTCTCCCTTCACTCTAAGTGATAGCAAAGGGCGCTGCAGCTGTTGCCACCCCAGCCGGTAACATCCACTTTTAATAATTCGGTTGTCAGTTTTGTATCTCTAACTATCCAGGAATGGAGATTTATTTTCAAATGGTTGCAGAAGTGGACACCCGTGTGACAACACTGCGATAGTTGCAAAGACCTCGCCAGGTACCGGTGCACAGGCTCAGTGGTTGATGCTTCCACGTTTATACGGCTGTGGTAGAGTGTTCAGACGTGCGCCACTTCAATAGCGAACCTGTGGGTAATCGGTGGGTCAATGGCGGGTTATCCCTCTTTACAAGAGATCAATGATCCGATGGTGCTTTCGTCATAGGTAAACCCATAGCCAGGGCACATCTGCGACCCTATAGTATATCACAGGTTGGATACCAGTGTGGAATATTACTTTTGGGGTCACGGGTCACTCGTTGGTCCACACAAGAGGCCTTCTGGTGACTATCGGGTGCGACACTAGGTTACTGGAAAGGTTACTGGTAGGTTACGTTATTGGTAAGTTATCGGTCATCGTTCACTAATGGTGTATGCTCAGTTCTTTGTGGGTGAGCCACAACCGGGTCACAAATTAGTGACCCACGAGTCGGTCAGAGTCGCTATGACATTTGTAGGTGACGGATGACTGGTGGGTGGCGCTCACGTAAATTACGTGGCCACCTTATGTCCCTCATGAACAAGAGAAAGAAAGAGGTGGATCATTAATGGGTCCCTAGTCATTTTTAGTTCACGGGTTTCTGGTGAGCGACCAGTTAATGGCTCACGTGACCCGCCAGTTATGCACAGATGACCCACAATTGGGCCACTAGTGGGTCACTGATTGGTCACCAGTAATGTTTAGTCAGGGGTTCTTTTAGTGTCACCGCTCAGTCACGGGACATATTAGAAATATCCGGGGGGTCACAAGTGGGTCACCGCTAGGTCATCAGCAATTTGGCCGTCACTGGTTGCTGGTGGCTGACTCAACAGCGGGGCCACGCCAGCCACCCATCACCCACGAGTCGGTGGCTAGTGTGTCAAGGTTGTGGCACTAGCAATTTAAAGTATGTAGACTACAGGTGGTGAGTGGCCAGCCCGTGGTTCATTCGTGTACTACCACCGGTAAGCCATCGGAGACGACCCACAGGAGACTCTTGGGGGTTATCACCGGCGGATTACCAGTCACTAAACGAAAACCAATGCGTCCGTGACCCCACATCACAAACCAGTGACCCGCCGGTATGTGCGAAATGTCTGTATTCGGTTATTCGGCTGACGCGAGACAGAGAGACGCACAGGCTTACAGACAGAGACCAAATTTTAAACTTTACCTATTCTAGGAAAAATAAGCTTCAAAATGGGTGGGTGCTAAACATTGGGACAAATATTAAAGCTGTTACACTGAATGTGAAAGCTGTTGAAAGTACAGAGCAGTGATTCGCCATAAACGGCTGTGGCCCCGTCATCCGCTCACTGCTACCACCCATCATGCTGTTCGCCTCCCCGTCTCACTCCTCTCTTGATGAAGTGAACGGAGGTTTGTCCAACGCAATATAAATTTCCGCCTTCGCCGTGCTACAGCACCCCCGGCCTGGAAGAACACGAGCGAGATCTCGCACGTTCCGGTGTCTTACGGCGCAGTTGGGAATGCGTTGTTCTTGGTGGCCACTTTTTCCTCGTACTATCGTAAAAACCAACCCAATCAACGTTCGTAATTAAAGGGACGCGGGGTCTGCCGGTTATATACAAAGATTTTGCCTCAAATGCACCTGCAGCTTTCTTTGCGTTAAACATCGGGGAGATGTATGACAAGTGACAGCGGCTTTATTTATTCATTTATTTCCTACATACCGCAGACCACACTAAGTACAGGCAGGAATGGCATAGGTAGATATACAAGTGCAAGTAAAACAACAACTTAAATGCAACAACAAATGCAATAAATCTAATGCGTGCAGAATATCGTTTACTTAACGCGTTCCACAAAAAATACATAAACGTATCAGTACTGGCAAAACACGGGGTTAGAATGAAAGTTAGAATGAAAGGGGCAAGTTTGTCTGGTTGGCAGAAAAGTACGGGATGGGTTTATCGACAATTTGCTGTTCTGAAAAAGAAAGTCTATTCGCAAACCACGCCTCCGTGATTCAAGCGTCTGGATGCCGTAATAATACATTAGCTTAGATGCGGAATCGGTCGGTGAGTATCTGGAGTAGATAAATTGAATCGACTTCCTTTATATTCTTCCAAGTTTATTAATGTTCGCTTTTATGTGCGGGTCCCATATGACACTGGCGTATTCCAGTTTAGGCCTTATATATGATAAGATCAGTTTTACATTTGAATGAGAATTGCACAGTTTATGCCTTAAAAACCAAGTTTTCGAAGAGAAGCTGAGTATATGGTTTCTATGTGCAGGTTTCAAAACAAGGTGTCATAACCGTTAATCCTAAGTATTTCTAGCTAGTTGCGTCTCCTAAAGAATCAGTTTCTAGGTTGTCATTATCATCATCATCATCATCACCAGCCTATCTACGCCCACTGCAGGGCAAAGGCCTCTCCCATTAATCACCAATTATCCTGGTCCTGTGCTGACGGCGACCAATTTATCCCCGCAAACTTCTTGATCTCATCTACCCATATAACATTACGTCGTCCCCTGCTGCGCTTACCTTCTGTAGGGATCCACTCTGTTATCCTTAATGACCAGCGGTTAACTTTCCTTCGGATAACATGCCCTGCCCATGTCCATGTCTTCTTTTTAATTTCTACTAATATGTCCTTAAGATGCGTTTGTTCCCTGACCCACTCCGCGCTCTCCTTGTCCGTTAATGTTACACCTATCATCATCCGTTCCATTGCGCACTGAGCCGTCCTCAATTTGAGTTGAACCCTCTTAGTCAGTCTCCAAGTTTCTGCCCCGTAGGTGAGTACCGGTAAGATGCAGCTGTCATACACTTTCTTCTTTAGGGACAGTGGTAGGCTGCCATTCATTATCTGAGAATATTTGCCGTATGCACTCCACCCCATTCTTATCCTTCTAATTATCTCTGCCTCATGGTTGGGATGCGGGGTCACAACTTGGCCTAAGTAGATATATCGCTTACCACTTTCACTGCCTCGCCATCTATCTGAAACCGCTGTGCTGTCCCGAGGTTATTGATCATTATTTTGGGTTTATGCATATAATTTTTAGGCTGACGGTTCAACTCTGTCCTGTGCGGAAAGCATGCTGCAATCCGTCCCCCGATTTACTTAGCAAGGCAAAGTCATCAGCAAATCTTGAGGTTACTGAGATATTCTCCATTAATCCTTACTCCCACCTGTTCCCAATCCAATGTTTTGAATACTTCTTGTAAACATGCTGTGAATAACATTGGAGAGATTGTGCCTCGTTGTCTAACGCCCTTCTTTATAGGTATTTTAGTGCTCTCCTTATGAAGGATGATGGTAGCTGTAGACCCGTTATAGATATCCTTTAGTATTCTTACATAATGTTCATCTACAGCCTGGTTCTGTAATGCGTGAATGACTGCTGAGGTTTCGACCCATTCAAATGCTTCTTCAGAATCTATGAAGGCTATATATAGGGGTTCAGTATACTCAGCGCAATTCTCTATCAGCTGATTGATCGTGTTAATGTGGTCCATTGTTGATAGCCTTTAGGGAATCCTGCTTGTTGTTTAGGTTGGGTGAAATTTAAGGTTGCAGAAATTCTGTTAGCTATTACCTTGGTAAATACCTTGTAGACGACTGACAGTACGCTGATCGGCCTGTAATTTTTCAAGTCCTTCATGTCCCCTTTCTTATGGATTAGGATGATGTTCGAGTTCTTCCAAGATTCCCGTACACTTGCGTCATTAGGAATTGTGTATACAGGTTTGCCAATTTTTCAAGTACAATTTCTCCGCCATCCTTCAAGAGGTCTGCTGTTATCTGATCCTCACCAGGTGCTTTGCCTCCTTTCATTCTTTTCAAAGCCTTCCTTACTTCTTTGGTCGTTCTAGGTCGTATAGATGTTTTAATGAACGTTCCTTACCGTTTGTGGAGTTTGGACCAGTTATGACTATATAAACCGCTCGTTTTTCCAATCCTCTGTTTGGGTCCGTTACGCCGTAATGCCGTGGGGCTCTACTTTGGTCCGTTATGTCGCTGCGCAGGCTGATTCCGGCAGTAGCTAGATATTGTGGCAGCGAATGAGCTACGACGACAAGACAAGCCCCTAAAGTGCTCTGCACTTAAAAACTGACGTGGAGGAGGAGGTCGAAGGTATGTACCGCGATCTTAACTCTTGGTAGAAGGAAGCTGCGGATTGCTTGTTTGAAGGGCTAATTATATAGGGTGATCAAAGTTAAGTCGACAGGTTTTTTAAAAATAGGCGCTTAGATTTCCGCGAAGAAGACCTCTACAGTGAGGTTATGCGCCCAGGGGGAACTTATAAATAGGAAGTAAGTACTGATATAGGTGACTTAGTTAACTAAAATTGATTAATTTTTTTAGCGGCTGCAGCAACCAGGCATGTTTGCATAGGAAAGTTAGACGCAATCATGTTTCTACGCAGTTTCAATTGGCAGATAGCGCATCCGAAGTCCGAGATATCAAACGGCGAAGTTTAATTGCCGCTCGCATGATTACGCATGCAAGACATTCGGCACCAGCGCAAAGCTCCTCCCTTTTGTGACTTGTCTTCTGTGTACGGTGTTTGGCTCGACAACAAGGTGGAGGCACAGGAAAAAGTGATTACTGGTACCCATTCATTCTTGGCTGGTGTTATCGCAATCTGCACAACTCGGAACCGCTATCATAACACAGAACAAAAGGGAGGAGCTATGCGCTGGTCTTGAATTTTAGCACTCGTAATCATGCGAACGGGAATTAAACTTCGCCATTTGATACCTTGGACTACGGAGGCGCTAGAAGAATTTTGTGAAGTGAAACTGAAACAACTGAAACATGATTGCGTCTAACATTCCAATACAAACATGCCCGGTTACTGCAGCCACTAAAAAGGTAATAAATCAATTTTAGTTAATTAAGCCACCTACATCAATAATTACCTCCTAATTAGGTGTCCCCCTGGGCGCTAACCTCACTGTAGAGGTGGTCTTTGCGTAAATCTAAGCGGCTATTTTTAAAGGAGCCATGAGGACAAAATACAAGTTTGTTTTATTCAAAAGATTTCGTGTTTTATTGTGCCCGCAGCGCTTGTCTGGCAGCGAACGATGCCGTATTCACTGAGAAATTAATCAATTTAGGGTAAAATTTTGATTCCCCCGCCAAATAGTGCGCTTTCAGGACGTCAGCAATGAAGTCATAAGCGCCCGTATACAGCAAGACTTGTACTGCGTGATTAGGCTGCAACGCGGCTTGCCGTCAGTCTTTCCAGACGGCGTTACCATTCTCATGCACGGACCGTTGTCTGCCGTTGCTCTGTTTTTTGACCATATTTGCACCTGGCTTGTTTTCGTTACTGCAGAAAGGAATGGTTTCGTGAAATATGGAATATCCTCGACAAATAGGGTCACGTAAGACAACGTCGCTTAGGCCAGTGCGTGTAAGACAACTCTAAAGCGGCGGGCTGCTGTGCAGCTAAAACAAGCATAGTGCGCGCATTACCAGCCAAAGTACGCATCGGTACTTCTATATTTACGTGTGCTTTCATTACTTCCACGGTTTATCCCCCCATTCTTACTGCTATAAAAAGAATGCGCCCTCAATTCAGGCGCAAATAGCTCGTTCCGCACGCTTATAAGCTCTGCTTAATTTAAGTTCGCTTTTTCCAACCTCCGCCAATCGCAAAACTGGCTGGTATGACCTCATAGGTTCTGTTGCGGGAAATGAGCTAGTGGGTCGCATGGCCATTTCCTTTTTACTGAATTATATAGCTTAATTGAGCGAAGATTACGTTACAAGTGGTGTTAGTATTATTCTAACGAGACAATCTTTCGAATGAACCAAACTTGGATTGTCTCTTCACGGCTCCTTTAAAAAAACCTGTCGACTGATCTTTGATCACCCTGTATAGCGCGGCCGGCATGGAGGGGACAACAGAACCTTTGGCTTGCCGCTCCATGCCAAAAGTACCTTATACGTGACCAAGGACTTTATACGTGACCTTATACAGGATTTTATGCGTCACCTTATACGTGAAACGATACGCCGTCAACAACAGGAATAAACGTCTGCGGAACTCTTACAAACCGAATTCATTACTATTCAGCCTCTTTAACGTTGGCATGATCCCTGCGTTCAAAGTAAGCATCAGTTACCTGCATCGCCGGTCCCACTTCCACAAGTTTGAAAGCATGTGAATGAAGGACCGTAATTTTGTGGGTGGTGCGCTAGCTGAAGCAAAACGAACGTCCTAAGCGCCTTGTCTGACGTGTTATTACCCGGTGGGTTCGCTTTGAGAATCGCCACTTATGCCCAAAAAGAATCGTGAAAGAACTCCAAAACAAGCGCATACATGTCGTAACCCGCGCAGACATACTAACAAAGGTTTAAGGCAGAGAATTCACCTATCGTAAACAAAGGCAAACAGCAGTTCAAAGCAAAATTCAACGCGACGTCCCTATCCAAGAAATTTGCTTTAATAATGGTCTTCCAGACATCTCCGATTTTGAAGACTCTCAATTCATGCGGCTCGATATACCTTATGCACGCTTTGTTTCGGTGTCTTTTTTTTTACCTTGAAGAGGAGCGCACGCTGCCCCCGCATAATGCATATATAATTTAGTGTCTAATATTTGAGCCTAGCAGATATGTAGAAATACAGCCGATCAGTTCCTGTAAACACAGGTTAGGTACGTTTATGCAAAGGCGAGACAGTTCACCATGTGTTCTCTGTCTGAACACGGGGATCTAATTTCAGAGCCTTTGGAGGATAACAGCCTTTGGAGGATTATAGTGTTCATACCATTTCCAATCCGCGATCAGCTATTTCCAGATATGACGAATAAGAATTTCCAACTATTATTTCTGCCTCGGTGTACCGAGAGAATACATAGAACACTCGATACGATTCGAATGATTGAATTTACGAAGAAATAAATGTAGAGATAAAGCTGAATAATATGCTGATAATTTTAAGCGCAAACTGTGTTATAGTCATTGCAAATTCCATGAGAGACATGAACCTTTGCAAGGGTAGGATAGCTTTGGAAACCTTGCAGGGGTTTTCTGTCCTCGCTCGTGCAAATACATTGTCATTTAGCAGTTTACCTACGGGAGGATACCGGGTAACCCAAAGTGGAATTCCCCCGGAAAACCCTTTTTCTTGGCACTGGCGCAAGGCAGCAAAGTTGCTGCATTACCAACACAAATTGCGTTAATCAGGGAATGTTTAGCAGATTCGACGCGTTTATTTAAAGCTAATTCTGTTTACATGCGTTTATTTAAATGCAGCGAGTCACCAGCGGGAAGATCTTGGCCCGCAGGAGACTCTGCAGCACCTGTTAGCGAGTCCCCGCGTTTGTCTTTAGAAAAGCACTAGCGTTCGGCAACAATGCATCACCTAGGCCTTCGGCGGACGTTCTCTGAGGGGAAGATGTTACGTCATTGGCCTTGTCCGTCATCGCCCCGCGAGGCGATAAAGGCGCACCTACGCTACCTATCAACTACCAAATTGTAGAAGAGACTATAGTACAAAAGGCTTCCGCGGGAATTCCTGAACTCGAAAGAGAAATGCCTTAACGTTGGGCGTACCTGTATGGTCTCTGCTCGTTTCAATTTCCTTTTTATTTCCCTTTTATGTTTCCTCGGGGGGTGAAGACGTGGTTCTGCGAAGTACCAGGACGATAAGACCAACGTACCATCACGTTCTGGGCAGCAACGTTTGATAAAAAATAACATTAAAGCCCATTAGGCAATGTGAATGTAGATATAAATGATGAGTAGCACAGCGCCAAATTTTGGGGAAACGTCATTTTTCTACTTGAGGGTCTGCTCACCTTAAACGTCACTTCTAAAAAGTTCTAGACGACATCTCCGTTTAGGTCTTAAGATGTACGGTGCGATTGTGTTACTTCTACCTCGATGAGGGGGTTTGACACGGAGTTGCTGCTTTACAATGAATGCTTTCCAAGCAATGATGATGAATGAAGAGAGCAAGAACAGCGGCAAATGTTTTTATTCAGCGCGACACTTGAAAGGCAAAAGCCATTAGCGCTTGTGTAGCTATACATGCCAGCCTGAAAGGTTGTGGATGTGGGGTGTTGGAGAAGATGAGAGTGCTAGTGTTTCAATGCAGATTTATTCTCTATTGTTGTGGCCAGCTTGAACGTTATTGGTTTGCTTGCTGAGAGCGAAGGAGACAGAGAGGAGATGTTTATTGAGCATACGACATAATATGAGTTCGGGAAAAAGCCGTAAGCCGATAGTAGTGAGTTCAAGGGTGAAACCCGAAGTGCACAGCCCAGATGCAGCGGCTAGCGGCTGTTTTCCTTGCTCCCTCAATAAGCTGATGCTGATACTCTGGTGACAAGCTGGTCAGGTCTGCCTCCAAAATATGTAAATTTTCAATTTTACCAAGGTGGTGGGGCAAAAGTAGGCGACGGCTTTGTTCGCTTGTTCTCTTTGTTCAACTCACACTCCTTATTCCCTACATCTTGCAGCCATCGACCACTATTGCTCACGCGTACCCTGTAACCCAAGTCGCGAGTGTTGCGTGACAGCGTCTGCCTCGATCCTCGGCTTTAAACGCCCTGGGGGAGGGGGGGGGGGCTGACGATATTACCAGCTTACGTGCCTCAGCGTCCGCATAAGTCAACTGGCCCGGCGTCCTTCCTCGGGGTAGCAATTTCTTGAAACGTCGAATGCAACACGTTGGGAGCGGCCAGGTTCGTCTGCTCACGCACGGGAACGTTCGATAATCGAACCAGTGCAGTCACGGGATAAAGGCAGTTCCTGCACCACACCTCTAGACACGCCGAAAAGCCAGGGCGTAAAAGAACCCGCCGCCTCATGGCTGTCCCACATATCCCCTACACACGCACATACGAAACAAAACCGAAAACCTACTCCACAACTTCGGTGCATGTCGGGAGAAACGATTTCTTTGCGCCTGTTTTCAACTATGCCGTACAAGATTCGGTGATGCCGAGATTTTGAGGGCCACGCCTATCAACATTGATGCGCACGACTGGTTGTATTTTCGCGGCCAGCATATCTTCTGCGGACTGCATAACAACCCCCTAGCCGCATCTTGTTATAAAACGACGACAAAAAGAGGAGCAATGGTGGCCTCACAAGGTTTCCTTTTATCAAAAGCAGTCACGCGAAAGTGCGGCAACTGGTAATTTACTGTGACTCGACCAACCTTCCGATTTACAGCAACGCCTACTAAACGAGAAGAAAGCCGCAATAAAGCCCCATCATCGGGAGGCAACTTAGGCGCTGCGAGCTCACGGAGCTGAAAATTTCAGCATGGAAAGGCGGGTTCGCGGAGCGATTCGCAGGTAATAAATTGGCTAAGAGAAGACTGTGAGTGTCAGCTATGTGGCCTTTCTATGCAGTGAAGTCTCTTGTGAGTCTTCACCTCCTCCACGGCTGAAACGGCTCTAGAGGTGCCACGGCCGTCGCACCACGGTTAAAGAAAAGTCGGCCTCTCGAGAAGAATGTGTGTGCGTGCGGTGGGGGGGAGGCGGAGGAGGGTGGCACCAACTATGAGGAGTTTGTGTCCTGGATGGGTTACTTGTGTAGCCACTTAGAAACAGGAAAAATCGGTCTGCGTGCGTGACATGCGGAGGCAAATCGTAAGTTTTGAGATAGAAAGAGCATTGGACGAATGTAGAAATACAATCATGGGGAAAGACGGTATCATTAGGCTATTGTTCTCGTGTTATGGTAATGTGGGTGAAAGTGAAGCTTTATTTTTATTCTTGGATAAAAGAGAGTGTCGGGAAAGGAGAGTTGAAGCTGTTCGCAGTATTCGTCGGCCGGACTTTTCGCCTTTCGGGCAGAACACATACGGGCGCAAACGGAAAGTACTTGCTTTTGCCTTGTCCAGAAGTAAGTTGGTTTTTAAAGTTTTGTTCGCGAAGCAGCAACCCTGAAATCTATTAAGTCTAAACTGTCGGCGTAAAAACATTGTGCTTTCGATAAGGAGACAAATATTCTGTCAAGAACTAGCCGGAGACGTTCCTCGACCGCTGGATGCTTCGATGCGCCTTGTGTGGCTGAAAGAGACCAGAAATTAATGTAATCGAAAGTAACGGCAAAGCAAGAATGTGGTTTTGTGCCGCAAAAGCTATCAACTTGAATGACTGCGTTTTAGAACGCGCGCAAATTTTGCGCTTAAAACTTGAGTGCTGGTGGCGTTCCTCTCGAGCGGATATTTACGCGAGCTGTGATTGCAAGCATGAGAGCATCCAAACGGATGATACTTAATGACTTTGCCATGAATCTAGAATAAAAAATTTCACTGGAGAGCTTAACATCGCAAACTGAGACTTTTAAATTTCATGCCCTGGGCATCTCCCTAATTTTGTTCCTTGTAGTGTGGTTTGACCAAACTGCGGGAAAACAGTGTGATGTTATACCATGTGCTTTAGATAAGGCGAGTTGGCAGAAAGTACACAAATATTTACTTTGCCTTCATATTTCAGGATATACAGCCCCACTCACTCAAAAAGCCGATGGGAACTGACGTCGGTAGTTTGAGGGATCGAAATAGTCCGCTCCCACCTCAAGGCCTTATTAATCAGAAGACATTCTTGTTCATTGCGGCGGTTTGCCTTGCGGTCGTCTCCCCCACCGAGTGTGATGGCACGTACAAAATCGGTAAGTCTTGTCGTTCGATGCCGACATTAAGGCGCAAAAGCGGATGCAGATTCAAAATTTTTTAAACTGATTTTTTAAATGAATGAATACGTGCACGTGACCCTGAGTCAACTTCAATGACTTATCCGCCGTCGTTGGCCAGACCCTGAAACGTTGTCCTGCTAACCCCTATGACACGGGACTGACTCCAGATGCGGTGACCGTTCTTCCCATGGAGGCAAAAAACGAAAATGCCCGTGTTCTGATGTTTTGGTGCAGGTTAAACAGCCCCAGGCGGTCGAAATTAATCCAGAGCCCTCCACTATAGCACGCCTAATGGCCAGGGTGCAACTTCTGGGGGTAGTATTCGCCAAGATTAAAAAGGAATCAGTTTCAATAACGAACGCCAGTCCTTAGATAACAAGATTAGTTTGCCATGCTAGGATAGATTTCGCTTTTCTTCACTTTTGTCTGTTTTGGGCACAAGAGCACGGACCGCAGAAGCCGCTCAGCTAAACCTGCCATGCACACACTACGCGGCATTTCAGCCACGGCGAATTAATCGATTGCAAGGAGCGGACTTGGTGCGTGCTAAAACTGATTAAGTAGCAATTCAGCTGTAAATGTGTCTTTGAATGCGAATAAATGTGAACAAATAGTTGGTTTGGGGGAGACTTTACTGGGACAGAGGGCGACTAGTCGAGTAATAAAAAACGCTTAAGACGTTACCCTACAGGTCCCATCACCGGCATCAAATA
Source organism: Haemaphysalis longicornis (assembly GCF_048455015.1). Classification (NCBI taxonomy): domain Eukaryota; kingdom Metazoa; phylum Arthropoda; class Arachnida; order Ixodida; family Ixodidae; genus Haemaphysalis; species Haemaphysalis longicornis. Next base: position 1,310,542 of record NW_027526394.1, read on the forward strand.
AAGTAATCTCTCTTTCTCTCTCTCTCTCAATTTATCTTCCTTCTTATTGTTTATTCGGAGAAAAGATGGTAGAAAAGGTGAGTTCATCCGACTATTGATATCAGCAACAACTACAGCAGCCGCAACAACACCAGCTGCACAGGAGCCAGTACAATGGCCACAAACGCGAGCGCTTCCTTACACCAGCTAGCCTCGAGCTAAGACAGCCAGGATACAGTTCTGAGACGCCTGAACTAGGAGGCTGTGGACACGGCCATGATCTTTCTTTTTGTGAGCTCCCAATTTTAGTGCAGCTCCGCAAGCTGTAACCCGTGTCATGTGGTGTGAACTTGGCTGTCGTCCATACCGTTTTAGCTTTCTTATCTTGCTTCTGTGCCTTGCAATACGATGTTTGCATGAACGGTCGATGTTCTGTCGCGTGACAACCCGAACATCATCTCCCGAAAGAGAAACTCAGAGTGATCAGTGGTCAAACCATTGGAAACTCGGTATGATGGCGCGAGAGGTAAATGCTGTAGAGGTAAACGTTATAATCACTGAAATAATCAGAACCTTATATATGATTTCTATAGCAAGAAAAGCTGTAACAATGTCGCCAAACCGAAACTGATTTGCCACGCCCAATCTTGTTCTTTGCCCCCCAATTTCATGCTTTCATCCATTCATCGAGGTCATTTCTTCTCAAACGTCTAGCTCAATCCTTAAGGAGCCACTCGGTTACCCGGATGGTCTACCAATTGCCACTTCTCCACAGCATATGCCCACTCCAACTCTTCTTGTTTCAACTGACTTCAGCTTGGACATCTACCCGAAAGTGCCCGCAATACAATACGCTCGTCTCCTGTCCCTAAGCGTTACTCGTGTTATTTTTTCCATTACTTGTTGGAAAGCCCTAAAAGGTATAAATAAGCTGTTAAACGAACGCAGTGGGCTTCACTGCGCCTCTAACAGACGCCTACGGAAAACTGCGCATGGGACCGTATGCATGGGGCAGCGCATGATCTGCAGAAATACACCAGCACAGAGCGGGATATTGGCGCAGCGATATCCAGCTGCTACATTTCGCTGTCTTCTCACCCATCACAACAAAAGCGTTGGGAGGCCCTCAGTTTTTCAGGTATTGAATTATGCAGATGTTTATACTACTAGGATATATTTACCTACCTACACGCAGGTAGATCGCGCAGGCAGATTAGTACTGTACTTTATGGCGAAAGCATTACACGTCTGAATGCTCGGTAGACCTAGAACGACTTCGAGCGAAAACTGGCCGTTAATGCCTAACCTGTTGTAAAAAAAACCTTCTGTAGGCATGGGTGACTAAGCAAAAAGTGTACGACGCAGGGATTTCATAAAGGTGTCTAAGCGAAATATTGGGCATCACTAAGATAAAAAGCCAACTACACTGGCGAAAACCGCGGCTTCTTAAGCTAATGAAAGTGCTAAGATTGTGGAATGCTAAAAGTGCACAGTAACAGGAGACAAATGAAAGGAACACAAACAAGTGACTAAACAAACAAAAATGTCTATGACAAAGCAACAAATGTGTGGACGTCAATATAAGTGTAGCCGTAAAATATTCACGCTTGAAAAGGAATAAAAACGTGTTGACGGTGGACATGAACGTCAGAGAAATCAAAGAATGCGTCTGTCTTTATGCACCCACCCTCAGGCTTTTGCCTACAAGCGATCTGGAGGATAACATACAGCACCTCGTGAACTTTTTTTCTTAACATGCACACACAGTAAAACAAATTATCTCCGATGATTACAGGAATAGCTGCGGTGCTCGGCCAGCAGCGCCACACCGGGAGGAGTGATTGGGCGGAGAAGATGGGCTTCTTCGTCAGCTTCCTGCAAGATGCCTACATAAACAAAACCGATGGACCTCTCTTCCTCGTTCACTGGATCAACGGCTCCCTCGACGCCAACAGTAAGACGTTTCGGCGTTTAACAAGAAAGATGCGACCTTGCTGCTTCGTTATATTTACAGTGAACCTGTCTTGCACCAGGTTCCGACCGAAATTCCGTGTGCTAGGACAGTCAAGTTTACAGGCCTGTGTTTTTATCTACTGTTGTGCCATTTGGGACAATCCGAACATTTGCGGCCCTTGTTTTCGGTTTTCTTCTATTTTTGCTCCTCGTGTGAGTGTTTGTGCGTGTTTTCGCTTCCTCTTCCATTTTTTCCCGCATCTATTCCTCTCTCCTTCATCTCTCCTCCCTATCATTCTGCCATCCCCTTTTCCGCACAGCAGCAGGCATTCCGGTGTACACCTTAAAATGTGATAAATTAGGCCTGCTGGTGGACTTTCCTTCCAGGTTTTATTTCAGTCAATTCATTCATCAATCGGAGCATGTCGAGAAAAAATCGCACGCGCAGGCTCTATATTTAGTGCAAAATATTATGTTGCTTTAATTTAATGTAGGTATCTTGAAAAACATACTGAAATTGGCCATTCCCCAACTGCGCCTTCAGGCTGAGTTTTATTTACTTTTCGTAATTAGTTTGCTGGCAGTGAAGTGGCAAACGCTACATAATTGCTGTCTGTTCAATACATGGTCGTCTGCGGAGGATGTACGGTTACCGAAAATGGCGGGAACTCTCGTTTCATAGGCAGTATCCCGAAACACATTATGTCAGAAATAATTGGCTCCAATCCACGCTGACAAGGTGGTTAGAAAGCAAAGCTTTAAACAACACCCACAACAGTTGCGCATGCGACGCCACTTGAATTCACACACGTGGCTCTACAAAGAGTGAAACGAGAGATTCTGCCAGCCGTTACTTGGAATTCGCGGGGACGGTGTCCCGAACGCAGCAGCGGCGGCCACGCCCGGTATAGAGCGACAGACGCAGCTGCTGTAGCTCGGCCGTGAGTCTGCGGAAACAAAAGGGAGAGGAGCGTTTTTCGATTGATGACACAGCGGAACCTAGCCATTCTGATGTGCAAGCTCAAAGCTGCGTCACCGCGCGACAAAAGCGCAAATACCGAAACAATTTATTTTTCTTTATACCGATTTAAACTAGTTAGTTTAGTCAGTTTGCGAATTGCGAGAAAGCTGAGGGAACTATTATAATCGCTATTTATGTGAACCAGTTGTTCTTTTCGCTTTTTGTAATACCTGTTAAGACAAAACCGAATCGGTATTCACCAGTTTAGAAAACGGAGTCGCGTTCCTGGCAAGCAGAGAGCAAAATGTTGTGTTCTCCAGCGGCAAGACGTCTGCATGTGGTCTCTCCATTTTGTTTTTCCCGCCTTGCAAACCAATCGTTAACGCATCTTTGATGTACAACCACTCAATTCCGTCGGGTCTGGGTTACCCAGGAGGTGCTGTCGAACAAGTTAATCAAGCCTTGCGAAGGAAGCGCGCAATGAATCCGAAGCTGCGCCAAAACAGGCCCAAAAGAACCGTCACTAAAGCATACGACCAAGCCGTACCGCCGGCGAGCCCGCATGTGTGAGAAGGCACCTGCGCTCAGGGAATTCGCCATCTACACTGTGCTCCGTGAGAGAAACCCTCCTCGTCTCCCTCCGCCTCCGTCGCGTTGGAAGTTCATCGTCCCGCACACCGCGAAAGCACCGCTGGCTGGTAGAGTAGAAAGCTTTGCTATAAAATGGTTTTAAGTAAATTATGTGCACGAACGTTATGGATCGATACAGTCAGTCACCCTAGATGACTCATTATAGTTATCAAATAGTTTAGCTTCGCTGGTCCTTCATCTTTGTAGTAGCGGGTAGGCTTTAATTTCAACAGCGGAGTTGCTTAGGGTTTCGTACTGTCCGTTCATGATGGTCGTCAAGCCAGGCGGAGGTACCCCGTTGTGCCGACAGATGGCGCCACAGCTTCGACGGCAGTCCCGTGTGCGTCTCGGCGTGTCCGCACATGCCCCTCATCATCATCATCATCATCATCATAATCATCATAATCCTATCTACGCCCACTGCAGGGCAAAGGCCTCTCCCATCAATCTCAAATTACCCCGGTCCTGTGCTAACTGCGACCAATTTATACCTTTTTGATCTCATCTGCCCATCTAACTTTCTGCCGCCCCCTGCAAAGCTTACCTTCTCTAGGGATCCACTCTGTTACCCCTAATGACCAACGGTTATCTTGCCTTCGCATCACATGCCCCACCCACGTCCATTTCTTCTTACTAATATCTACTAATATGTCCTTAACACGCGTTTCTTCCCTGACCCACTCCGCTCTCTTCTTGTCCCTTAATCTTACACCTATCAACTTACGTTCCATTGCTCACTGAGTCGTTCTCAATTTAAGTTGAACCCTCTTAATGAGCGTCCAGGTTTCTGTCCCGTATGTGAGTACCGCTAAGATGCAGCCGTCATACACTTTCTTCTTCAGCGAAAATGGTAGGCTGCTATTCATTATCTTAGAATGTCTGCCATATGCACTCCACCCTATTATTATCCTTCTAATTATCTCTGCCTCATGGTTGGGATCCGGGATCATCCCCTATACATGCACCTATAAATTACCAGACCTCCATGGGTGAGCTTCGAGTACGTAGATACTGCGGCAAGTGGCGTTGTGAGCAAGCCCGCCCCGGCAGAAGGTGGCCGCCAGTGTGCCGAAGTTGGCTCCGCTGTTTCAGTAGAGTTCACAAGAGTGGAACTGGCTTTCCTTTTTTACTTTGCCATCCCTGGATTTGTAATACATCGCCGGAAAGTGGCCACAGCAATCAGTATGAATCAGCCGAAACTGGCATTGTCAGTTTGCATTGTCGGTATCAAGGGGGTCATCCAGGAAAAAAAACACACATCCTTATGAGAAACATTTCGATAAAAGCAGGCATAATTTGTTGGCTATGTACTAGGGTGCGGTCTATAAGAAAACTTCTACTTAATCGAGAATTCCAGTGAAGCTGGTTGGTTATGCGGTGGAGTTACTGTATGTGGTAACTCAGTGTCGAAGGGTTGCGCGCTGCTGTGAACGTTGGCTGGGTGATTGCGGTGGATGTGCACAGAAGAGAGGATATGAGTGGGACGTTTTCAGGACGACGTTTGAGAGATTTTGTAGGAGGTGTTCATGTCTATAGAACAAATTATTTTTTAGAACGTTGTTAATCTCCTGCTGACTAGAATGTCGCAGTTGATCCAGCAAAAATTCATAGTAAAAATCAAAGCCCGAAAGGAAGGACGGTAAAAACGAGAAGCTTTCTCCATGCACCCTGAATCGAAGCTCAAAATATAAAGCTGCTTCAACCATGAAAGAATGGCGCAATCGGATAGACGTCGACTTCATAACGTGGTTGGTCGGTCGGTCGGTCGGTCTGTCATTTTGTGTGTCGTCCTGTCTGCCTGTCATTCGATCTGTCTGTCTGTCTGTCTGTCTGTCTGTCTGTCTGTCTGTCTGTCTGTCTGTCTGTCTGTCTGTCTGTCTGTCTGTCTGTCTGTCTGTCAATCAGTCAACTTTATTGATGTTAGGAAGGAAGGTAAAGGTGGGGCGTGAGGAGCGAGTGGAGCGTTCTTTGCAGGGCCCCCGTTTTAGCTGCAGAGATCTTTTCTCTTTCGATTAACGCCCGCTGAGTATTTAAGGTGGGGATGCCCGGGGATGCCTACTATGTGTCCAGAGCGTTCGGTTTGTGGGTTTCCTCTGGAGGCCATATAAAGGGGAATCCCCAGGATGCGTGGAAATTTGATACCTCTCCGTGTTTTTTGCAGTGTTCGTCTGTGGTGCTCGGGTACATCAAAGCAAGCCCACACTTGTATGAGAGGATGCTAGATACTTACTTAGTGTTCGACTTTTATTGTTATTGAGGTCTTTGAGTGGTGGAGAGGTTTTGTCTGCTGCAACTGAGCCTGGTGAGGTTGCAGGAGGGGAAGGCTGTGTGATTTCTCGGATTCGGCGCGGTGCTTTAGGAAGCTTGCTTCCTCAACAGCCACCTCGCTCCCGTCTAGTCACTCGCGACCTTGGCACCAGATGATGGGGCGTTTGCGCTTCAGAGTTAAAGGAGGGGCTAGAGGAGGTAGCCTTTATTGTGGCAAGAAGACTATGTTAAGTGGGGGAAGTGGGAGTAGAACGTGGGGTGAAGGGAGAATTTTCTGCGTTCCCTTCGGGATTCTGCCTGCCGCTATGTTTAGAGCGGCCCTTTTCGAGTCCGTGATGGTGTTGGAACATTTGTCGTTGTGTTTGCACCACCGAATGGCTGATAGGACGATCTTGTCTCCACTTCGTCCTTGTCCAGGCCTTTGATGGTTATGCAGTCTATTACCTCTCCTAGGTGGTACATCGCTACTACTGTTGAGTTCCAGTTTGCACCTGTGCTTGCAACCGCGTAGACTGTTTTGATCTGGTGTTGGAAGGTTTCCCTTCCCTCTGGCGGCGTCGTCGTCGGCGTTGTCCGCCCCTCCCCCATTCTCCTCGCCGCGCCAACTGCGCTCTCCGCCGCTGTCCGCCGCTCCCCCCCTCTCCTCTCCGATAGCGAACACTCTCTCGCGAGGGGCATTGGATTGGATTCGATTGGATTGGATTGGCTTGGCTTGGCTTGGCTTGGTTTGGCTTGGTTTGGCTTGGCTTGAATTGGATTGGATTTGGATTGGATTGGATTGGATTAAAGTGGATTGTGTTGGATTGTGTTGCGTCATAGCCGCGGCACGTTGCGTCATAGCCGCGGCACGTTGCGTCATAGCCGCGGCAGACGCGCTGGGGCCGGCGCATGTGCAGTACTCTCTCTTCCGCGGTTTCCTCTCCTTCGGGCGCGCTGCGCATATAACCGGTGTGCCGTTCTCCGGCGAAGCAACATCCACGCTTGGCTCAAACACCTAGAGTCCACGCCGCTTTACAAGTACGCCAACGTCGTCATCGACTGGGACCGGCTTACGTAGTCCCCTCAATGTTATGCGCGCTATAAAACGCGGTCCCTTCGCCGCTGCGCCTATGCGTCGCATCTACACAGGGGTTCCCGCGAGGGGAGGTGGGAGTTTTAGATGCACAGCATCTGATTAACTCGCCTTGTCCCTCCGGCGTCGTCGTCGTTGTCGTCGTCGTCGTCGGCGGCGTTGTCCACCCCTCCCCCATTCTCGTCGCCGCGCCAGCTGCGCTCTCCGCCGCTCACCCCCTCTCCTCTCTGATAGCGAACACTCGCGCGAAGGGCATTGGATTGGATTTGATTGGATTGGATTGGCTTGACTTGGCTTGGTTTAACTTGGCCTGGATTGGATTGGATTAAAGTGGATTGTGTCGGATTGTGTTGCGTCATAGCCGCGGCACGTTGCGTCATAGCCGCGGCAGACTCACTGGGGCCGGCGCATGTGCAGTACTCTCTCTTCCGCGGTTTCCTCTCCTCGGGCGCGCTGCGCATATAACCGGTGTGCCGTTCTCCGGCGAAGCAACACCCACGCTTGGCTCAAACACCTAGAGCCCACGCCGCTTTACAAGTACGCCAACGTCGTCATCGACTGGGACCGGCTTACGCAGTCCCCTCAACGTTATGCGCGCTATAAAACGCGGTCCCTTCGCCGCTCCGCCTATGCGTCGCATCTACACAGGGATTCCCGCGAGGGGACGTGGGAGTTTTTTATTTTGGCAACCCTTCGCTCTTTGTGACGGGTAGGATGAATGTTGTTGGGTAGGGGGTGTGGGGTCAGGCTTTTTTCGTTCAGTTAGAGTGATGCTCGTCATCCGGTATGCCTGATTCTTTTTTGCGATTTTTTAATTTTGGGCACGATGGCTTATCCTGTAACACTTTCATTGAGGAGCACTCTCTGGGCTGCTAGTACAGTTTCCCTTAGCTCTTCTCACAACACAGGGGTGACAATTTATCACTCTCAAGCATGAAGCGACAAATTAGCAGCCTTGGTCCACGGGAAGCGTTCGTCTTCCTTCACGTGCTGAATGTGCCTTCGCTTATTATCCTCATCACCGTTTTGTGCAACCTATATTCTCTTAAGTTGGGTCCCCTGAAATGCATTTCCGCCTTTCCACTAAATCAGTGAGGCAGAGGATGCTTCGGTTTAAGTACTTAAGGAACATGGCCAAAAGTAGGGTAAAAGTCACTTATATGTGTCGCTCTAGTAGGAAATAAGTACGAGGAGGCGTTGGTGCAGAGTCAGAGAACGCCATACAAGGTAGCGTGTTGTCGCACGTGTCCATACCTATAAGCCTGAATAACAGCTTAGAAAGATCTTTCCTAAAACACCCCCCTTGCTTCGTTCCGTGGCCCCCGGCCGAAATATAATGCGAATCGAATGTGCAAATAAATCTGAAGGTGACTGTTCATGCAACGCGAATTTCCCTTTTGTTTCGCTACAAAGCCCAGTCAGACTACAAACGCTTCATTAAGTAGCTTGGCACAGGAATGGCTTGATTCCTGAAAACAAGTGGTCTACCCCACAGTGCTTTTCTATGTAAGTCATCATGCATACTTTGTGGTGCTTACTTTTAAAGGAACGTTGTTTCTTAGAGACTCGTGGAATATTTTATTTTAAGGTGAAGTGGCAAGGGAGGGAAGTGCAGAAACTTTGTTGATACCTGCAGACCTCGCACATTACTTACACAGACAGAACACAGACGCAGGATAAATGCTTCAGAAGTCGGTCTCCACAACCACTCACCGATGTGGCTCAGTAAGTAATGTGTTGCACTGATGACCACGTTGATGCTGGTTGAATACGATGAGGGAAGGAACAAAAACGCGCGTATGTCGATATTTGGGCCCATGTTCGAGATCGCGCGGTTGTCAAAATTTATACGTTGTACTTCACTAGAACGCGCCTTATTGTCCATGCGAAGCGTAAACCCGTAACGCCCCAGCCAGCCCCCCACCGCCCACCCCGGTAAAAAAATAAAACAACTATTTTAAACTGATAATAATGTTGACTAATTATCTTAAATATTTTATAAACTTGAATGTAAAGTTGAGTTACCTATGAATGTAAAGTTGCATAATGAGAATAAATATCGTCGGTGGGTGATCTTCCTCCCGTAGTTATATCCAACAGTTAACTTTTCACCAATGCGTTTTGCTTGATAAAGGACAGGTTAATCTCGTGAAATTGTAATTTGTAAGAATTTTGTATGGAAAATAATAGGACGTTTATTGTGCTTCTGACAGATGTTGTTATTAAGTCTAGAGAAAGCAGATACACATTGCAGCAAACCATGCCTTCTGGTTTGTTTACTTATGTTTCGTTCAAGGTCCTGACTGCTGCTGATAATAAAACATGAGTAAACAAGCTGTAACTTTAGGCCGCGGAAGTTTAAAAAACTGCTGGAGTTTCAGTGCCTAAGGCATTCAGGCCAAGGTCATGGGTTGGATTCCCGGCAACCAGAGCCGCTGTTCAGATGGAGCTGAAAAGCAAAAATGTCCGTGTGTCGATATTTCGGTACGCGCTGTATATGCCCAGGTGGTCACATTATTCCGGAGCATTCCACTACGGCACACCTCCTAGTTTCTCAGGTTTCGCTTCGGTATGTAAAACACCAGAATCAGTCAGTCTCCAGACTTCTTTGTTCGTTCCACCTTTCCGTGTTCCGCGTTGCCTGCAGTTTGTGATCTGCGCGCAAGCGGCCTCATCGCCCTCATCACTTCCGGCGGATGCGAGGCGACCGTGGCCCTGGCCAGGGAGGCAAATAGGGCCCACCTGCCCTTCATGGCCGTCCTGAGTGGCGAGTGCAGCCAGCAGTGGATGGTGGAGCAGGCGTACCCCAAGCACAGCCGGCGAGGCAGACCGGGGCTCAGTGTCTACAACCTGGCAGCACAGCAACGACGGCCCGGCGTATTCGTTTTGCCCCACAAGGAAGCCTCGGATGTTCAGGTGGTCTTCACGAAGCTGACGAGTATGAATGTGGACCGGGCACTCGTCCTCTACGACGACGACTTCGGTAGGTTTTTTCTCCAGAAATAGCTTAAACACATGACGCTCAAAAGAGGGTAACGCAGGTTGGAGGATGGTGGGCTATTCTCGACAAATGGGAAATTTGGGAACAAGTATTAGTTGATGTAAGTCTTTTCTGAATGGCTCAGAAGTCCGTCACGTGGTTCCAGCGAACAAAGCTATAGTATTTCCCGGCCGCGGCGGCCGTTTTTCTGATGGAGGCAAAAAGCAAAAACGCCCGTGTGTGCGAAATTTCGGCGCACGTTAAAGATCCCCAGGTGGTCAAAATTAATCCGGAGCCCTCCACTACGGCGCGCCTCATCGCCTGCGTTGCGTCGGCGCGTTAAACCCTACAATTAATCAAATTATAGTATTGAAAGCTCGTGTCGAATGTCAGAGCCAATCAGAAATGACCCCAGGGACGTTATCACCTGTTCCCTAATTTTATGTTTATGCCGCATAGTTCCGTGGAGCTCAGAACAAGTACTCCTGGCGGTCACTGCAAGTTAGCAGTGCTTGGCTGCTCGTGGCAAGAGCGAGAGCAGTCCTAATAAGAGAAACACAGCGGAAACACTGTGGTACTGCATTCTATTTGATTCATTTGCTTCTTTTCTAAACAAAATTTTACTGGTGTTGCTATTTCAAGAACGAGAGGGGGAGAACATGGGCTGTAAAAGAGGGGGGGAGGGGATGGGCAGGGCGTGTTACGTGACACGGGATGCAAAAGGGTATTGCCAGTCGACGACATTTGCAGCGAAGTGAGTAGACACCAGTGCTTTTCTTTTTTTGACGGAAGCATTGTTAAGAAGGCAAATATTCGGCCCTAACATGCGTGTTCCATTGGACGGCCCTCCCTATTGGCTCAATTTCGCTTTAGCTTCGCACATCAGCAGAAGGTCAGGGCAGCAGAGTACAGGGTCAGCCTTAACGGAAGGTCAGCCTAAAAGAATGTCTCGCTGCGGCCATTCAAGCATTTCGTCATAGCGGATGTCACAGAATGGGTGAATAGTAGTAGTGGTAGTAGCAGTAGTAGTAGTAGTAGTAGTAGTAGTCGTAGTAGTAGTAGTAGTAGTAGTAGCAGTAGTAGTAGTTGTAGTAGTCGCAGTAGTAGTAGTAGTAGTAGTAGTAGTAGTAGTAGTAGTAGTATGAGTAGCATTAAAAATGTTTATGTAGCAAAGAAGTGCGAGTAGTCCCTTAGTCCAGTAGCCCAGGTGAATACTTCGCGGTCTCTGTCCTGGAGAACTGTAGCTGCTTGGCTGTTAGACCTGCGCTGGTCTGCTCGTTCACCCACCTCTCAAAGAGCAGAAAAGGGGGGGGGGGGGGGAAAGAGATGGGAGGCCTGGGTTTGGAGCGAACCCAAGGAGTATGTGAGGAAGGATGCCTGGCTGAGAGTGAAATTCGACTTCACGGAGGTATTGGCCTGGATATAGGTGAGGAAAAGCGTCGTGTGGATTCTTCTTGTTTCTCCTTTTTCTTCTTGTTTGAATACTTTGAGATTAGTAACAAATTTGCATGATGTTGCAGAAAAACACCAAGGACGGCGCACACTTTAAACGTTAGCACAACGAAGCGATCAGACGGCGCTTACGGCCGTCAAAATTTGACATGCACAACAGGGGTCTATTCATGCGCTACAAGTACCCCAACGATGAAAATTGACCCGCTTTGTTTCTGAATGACAATATGTTTCGACTTTATGGCATTTGTCAGGCTTTCATCCATACTTTCACCTATTGCCATCGGTGAGTGTTTAAGGGGCAGTGGCTTTACAACAGGCCATACTGCATTACTGCGCAATAGGGCAGACCTCACACGGCGGTCACGTGACAAGACGAGCGAATCGCAAAACTCGAGCACTGCGCTTGCAAAGAATTTCTCCTCCCTAACGAATTAAAAAGTAACCACCGTTCTTTTGTAACTGAGTTGGTAGCGTCATAAGGACGAAGGCGTACGGGAAGCGCCCCCCACCATCCCTCAACGTTTCCAGATACCGTTGTTGGCGATCAGCTGGCAGGGGACTCGCCTTCGTTTGTATGTATGTATGTATGTATGTATGTATGTATGTATGTATGTATGTATGTATGTATGTATGTATGTATGTATGTATGTATGTATGTATGTATGTATGTATGTATGTATGTATGTATGTATGTATGTATGTATGTATGTATGTATGTATGTATGTATGTATGTATGTATGTATGTATGTATGTATGTATGTATGTATGTATGTATGTATGTATGTATGTATGTATGTATGTATGTATGTATGTATGTATGTATGTATGTATGTATGTATGTATGTATGTATGTATGTATGTATGTATGTATGTATGTATGTATGTATGTATGTATGTATGTATGTATGTATGTATGTATGTTTTGTGTTGCTTTGTTTACGTGTCTTCGTTGATATTTGACGGTTGCCGAAGCCCGGTCAAGGTACTATAATGCAGTTTCTTTACAGCCACCATTTTTCCCCATTTTACACCTGGTGTGTTTTTTCGTGAGAAATAAACAGCCTGGATCGGAATCCGTTTCGATATCAAAGGGCCAAGGACAGACGTAGCTAGTGTAATGCATGGGAAGTATAGAAAAGCGCTGTTACAGTCAGCAGCAAACTGGTGGGATTAAAACATGACCACACAAACAGGCAGAGAAGTGTTCTCCTCGGAGGCCCCGGACGCACTCTTTAGGGTCGCGTAGGGCGAGCATCAATACAGAGAACTCCCAATCGCAGACAGGCATTCAACGTGTTGCGCACGGCAAACAAAAATTACAAATACACAAAACCACGGGTCTTGTGGCGGTTTCCCCAAAGGGGAGTACGACAGCCACCGTTTGCCGAGGGCTTGTTCCAACCCGACTTCGCTGGGGTCCGTCAGTTTATCCCGGTTCTCGCGACATCCGCGACCGTGAATCACAAGCCCCGAGTAGCTGCGCCACAGCCAGGCCCTGGCTTGTTTCAGCATGATGCTCCTGATGAGCCGTGATCGCCGCCATACACACACGAAGCTTCTCCTCATTGCACGAACGTTGCCCGTACTATCTCGCGCGCCCTGGGCAACGCCGAAGCGCCTTGTGGTGATTCCTTACAAGAAAACAAAATACAGCTATGGTTCTTCAAAAGATTGCCTTGTCGTAATAACAATAATACCAACTGTGTCGGGAACTTCAAACAAATAATCGAGATAATCAAGAAAAAAGATGAAACAGCGGCGACTCCCCGACCACTTTCCGGCGTTTGCTCTATGACGTCACCGAAACTTGCTTGTCTGATTGGCGGACGCGGTCCGAAGCCACCACTAAGAATCATGACTGGGCGATTGGAGAAGGGTCTCTAGTATTGTTTGGTCACGTCACTTTAATGCCAACGTGTGCAGCTAACTCACCAAAAACTGCGAATATAGCGCTGAGCCATTTTACGTAATTCCTGTGCATACACATCACTGTAGCAGACAATTTTAAAGGCTCCCAGCATGTCTTTTGCTCTCGGGTAAAAAAAAAGTGTTTTGTGGATAAAGTGGCGCAGAGTGATTTACCAAAGACTAGTTTATTTTTATTATTTTTCATTCGATCGCCCTCAGGGCCCGAGGGCCTTGCATAGGGGAGTAGGTACACACATGTAGTACATACAAACAAAAATACAACAGCAAAAGTGCAATCAGGTAACATCGCTTGATACAGGGTTGAACTAATGGCTACGTACATATAAAATTAGTGACAGCAACATTAAATAAAACGGCATCTTCTATACCGACAATGTCATAAGGAAGACGATTCCAACATACAGACGTCTATGGCGCAGATGAGTCCTGAAAACACTTGGTGTGCGCTGATGGAATCCCTACTTTGTTACGATGACCTATGCAAGGGGAAGCGTTTTTCGCTGGGGACACTAATCTATTTATGAGTAACGCGTTGTTATAGTACCTTTTATGAAACTGACGCAGCCGAATAACTTTCCTGCGAAGAGACAGTAGGGGCAAAGATAGTGCTGTTTTCATTGATGTGAGGCTCGAGCTGCGATAGTAATTAGAAAGAATGAAGCGCGCTGTCCGATGTTGCGCTCGTTCTAATTCCAAGATAAATGTTTCAAGGCCAGGTTCCCCAGCAGGGGCTGCATATTCTAGTTTGCTCAGTGCAAATACGTCGTAAAGCAAGAGCTTCAGTGAAACAGGCGCTTAACTAAAATTTCTTCGGAGACATTTTAACATGCTATTAGCTTTAGCTGTACTATAGTTTAATGTCTGTCTTCCAAGTTAATGTAGAGGTTACGTGTATGCACACATACTTATAAAAATTTACCGTTTCGAGGAGAACGTTATTAAGTTGGTATGTGCACACTATAGTTCTTTAATGGCTGACAGGCATGTACTTGCATTCGTTAATTTCTACGTCATAACCCAAATCTGACACCATTCCTGAACCCCATCAATATCAACCTGTAATTCAAATACGTCCTAATGACCATTAAGTGTCCTATAACTTCCACATTCATCTGTAAAAACACTGACCGAAAAAGAAATGTTTAGAGGAAATCATTAATGTAAACCAGAAAAGGTCACAACACGGGCACCTGTGGGACGCAAGAGCGAACCGGGACCCTGGGAGAATATAAGTTGTTGGCTGTTATGAATTGGGAACGGTTACTGAGAAAACCAATCAGCCACGCGAGGACGTTATTGTCTCAATTCTCGTGCCGTGATTTTAAAATGAGTAAATCATGAGTTACCCCGTCGAATGATTTTAAGAAACCTAAACAGGTACATTCAATGTGTTTGCCGTGGTCGCGAGTGGAATGGAAATCATGACTACAACATACTATAGTTGCGTTTCACAGGAAACGTTTTAACGAAACCCATGCTGCGAATCTGTAAAGAAAGACTTGCCCTCTAAACAGTTGATAACCTGCGAGTAAATGACACGTTCCAGTATTTTGCATAGTAACGAAGTCATTGATACCGGTCTGTAAATTTCTGGACAACATTTATCACCGGGCCTAAACAATGGCATAATTCTTCCCACACTCCCATTATTCGGAAGAATATTTTTCTTAGAATCATGGAGCTGTAGATTTCAGTGTTTATTAGGAACTTGGAACTAATGTTGTGGACGCCGGCGGAAGACGAGATTTTAAGGTTTTCTATCAGTGTTGTATGCCTGTTGTGTCGAAACGAATTGCTTCCATTGGGAGGTAATCACTAGCTTGATAAACATCCTTTGTTCCTGTGTTTTTTCAAATAAAACAGGGCCGTATTGCGCCTTCATGGCGTCTTTACGACGCTTACGTGCCTCACTCTGGTCGAAAGATGTAATTCACACTGACTGAGTTTCGCAGCCGAGAATTGCATGAAAATCTTCAAGGACGAGGCGAGGCGCACAAACATGACCATGGGTTTTGTGCCGCTGGAAGGGAACCATCTTGACCCTTCTGTGGCCGTCAACGTTACCCTACAGCGCCTCAAACGACTCAACACTTTCTACACCAACTTCGCAATGGTCATCTTCTCCAATATTTCATTTGCCGAAGGGCTACTTACAAAGGTGAGCAGAGGACGCCAAACCGTACTCTCATATTTGTTATTATGACTAAAAAAAACTGAAGAGTTTCTTTTTGGCTAGTTGGAAATTCTAGAAGATCAATATATCTTTTATGCTTTGTGCAGCTTATCGAAACAGGCATCATCGATCCCAACATGCGGACGTTCATCATTTACACTGGTTTTGACCATAACTTGGACTGCTGGTTCTTCCCGTTCAAGACTCGGTATGCGTATGAGAAGCTCCTCTATGTCATCCCCCGCTCGTACTCTAAGGAGACACTGCTCCTTGTGAGGGCCGCGGGAGCCCACTGGAATAAAGGCTACGAGCAGCCGTGGACAAAGGTAATGCCGAAAACAGAGCGTCGACGGCTTTTTTTTCGCCAGTGCATCCTCCGGAACAATCTAAACAAACTTTACTCGCTCCCTCTCCCCAGCAGCGTTCAGGAAAGGCTAGTCTGGGGACCCTGCGTCAAGTGGCGAAAGTAAGGCGCACGTCGTGGGTGATATCCGAGGCTCCTGATGTGGCTAACTCGTGCCGAATGAATACCCATTTATATCCCCATGAGGTGATCTAGAGTCGCCTCAGCGGAAGAGGCTGTACACAAATGACATGTGTCCGGCACGAACTTCCGTCGTCCAAGGAAGCCTCCTTTCAGCAATTATTATTACTCATGGGCGTTTTTCGTTGCTGATTACATCGAGTGTTCAGTATACGAAACGTTTGGACTTAAGACCACGTAAGCAGTAATGTGATTAGCTCGGCGGAAACTCTGGCTAGGTGTCGGCAGGAGTCGGTTCGATAAGGCTGATAAATTACTGTAACAATCTCAGCCATAAATACAATACAGTGGCGCTCCGGTTATAAGTCCCCGGGTTTTATGACAGACTAGTCGAGTCCCGGTGAAGTCCTCGCAGAAACAATGGAACAGAAACCTTGGTTAAGCGACGTATGTTCATGCCTGACCCGCGTTATCCGACGTCGGACGCGAAGCGCGCGACCGACCTGCCAGCGATATTAAAGGGCCGCGGGCGTGTTCCGCGGACCTTAAGCGCGGGTCTATCAGTTCCCTCGGCATATCTTTCGCTGTCTGATCTCTCAATTCTCTCCCCTCTCACAGCCGCCCGCTCCTCTGCACAATCGCGTTCCAGCCTCTCGAAGTTATATTTTAAGCTCTAGTCTCTTCTCGCTGGAGTTTCTTGTCTTCTTGCGCAGCGGTCACAAGGGCAGTGTGCAGCCGGCATTCATTTCATACGCTCAGCAGTGAATCGCCAACCAGGTTACGATTACAGGATTTAGCTTCCACATGTGTTTTCTCGTGATCGTGTGTGCCATAATTCGCACTGTCTGACGGGAATCGTGGCAGTGGACTGCGGTACACAGCTTGTTTTGTACAGCGTGCCTGACACCAGCCCTCAATTATTCTTTTCGCATTTACTCTTTTTAGTAATTTGGGTTTCCTAGCCCTCTAAAGAATTTGTTTGTTGCTTACATGAAGGTTTCTTGGAAATCCATCGCCCGAAGCTGTATTTGTAGGCGTAATTGTGGTTGTTCGCATTTTGCGACGCCCGCATTTTGCGGCGATTTGGCAAGGTCCCGAGAAAGTCGTGTAATTGGCGTTCGTCTGTCAATCAGTTTCGTTTATATAAGCGTAATTGTGGTTGTTCGGATTTTACGACGTCCGCATTTTCAGGCGCTTTTGCACGGTTCCGGGAAATTCGTATAATCGGCGTTCTCACGGTGTATCAGTGTCGTGCGATAATGTCACCTACCAAATTTATCCTAATTTGTTGCTTACCTCCATATGAGGCAGTTTTGGAGGGTTGACTCTCCACAAGTATGTTCAACATTTTTTTTTATTTTCTGCCTGTGTTTTTGACTCGAAAGATTTTGGCTTCAGCTTTGCGAGTGCCATTGCCGAAGCCTCTCGCGGAAGTTCCAGCGGTACTGACTCAACAAGACAGTGCCATCTGCAAATCCTAAAGATTAGTATATTGCTCACTGATTCGTAGCTAATTACGTTCTTAAATACTGTGTCTGGATAGAGAATGAATAACTGCGGTGAGATTGTGTCTACTTGCCTGACGCCCTTTCGGACAGTGAACGTTCTCGTTTTTTTTTCAGGAAGGAGATTCGTACCCATACATACATCTTATATATCCTTTAATAGGGCTACGTAAACCTCCTCTATGCCACAATCTTAAATTCTTTGTTAAAGATCCCCGGGGGGTCAAAATTAATCCGGAGCCCTCCAGTACGATGCGCCTCATCGCCTGCGTTGCGTGGGCGGGTTAAACCCTACAATCAATCAATCTCTATATTCTTCACACACCGCGATGGTGGCCACTACGTCAAATGCTTTTTTCATAATCTATGAATACCCTGTAGAAGGAATATTATATACCCTAAATTTTTAAATTATCATCTGTTGTTTGCATGTACATGATGCATTGTAGAGAAGCCCTTGCTGACGGTAGCTTGTTAACTCTTTGTTGTTCAATGTTTAGCATGCCCTTACTCGATTATGACTATAAGGTACAAAATTATGATAGCTTAAATGCACGCGTGCATGCCGTAGACGACAAGCAAATATCGGCAATTTATAGGCTGACGGACGCGAAAAGTCATGTCCACAACGGCCAGGGGGATGTAACGTTGTAGCCGGCAGGGTGAAATCGTGCGCTCAACCTCTTAGCGCGTGCGTGGAGGCCTCGGGAGAAGGGCGAACAATGAATCACTACCAAGGGGAATACCATTTCATCGCGTCTAATTGATTTGCGAGGCATTTTACGGGGATGCCAGTGGTATGTACTAGTTTATTCAGTGTTACGTGCTGTACGTTAATAAATTTTGCTATGGTGAAATGTCTACGCGGCTGGCCTTTAAGGGCCTTCTTCGAACAGAACAAGCAATTATATAATAAGAAGTGAATAAACGAAGCTGTTTAGCAGCCAGTAGGGGGCTACTGCTCTGCCAAGCACGTCTGTTGCAATGACTGGATTGCGAGTCGAAGCAATTGCGCACACTTTGTACACAACTGTAAATACTCCTTCACTTCTCGCGGTTCTTCCAGTTCCTCCATCCGGATGTCTTTGCTCTGGAGTTCTTGCGTGCTGTTCTACAGTACACAACTGACAATGCGGACAAAATTCCAGCTGACACTGGTTGCGAAACACGCATGGATGACTTCCTAGAAGAGATGAATAGGAATGTGGAGGTGAGGATTAGGACTCTGACTGGGTACTAGTTCCTTTCGAACGACTCCCAAACAGTGTATGCATGTTGAGGCTGATACGGGGTCACCCTGGAGCAAACGTGCCTACACTTCGCTATAGTACACGGTGAAAATAACACCATTTGCACAGCACCCTTCAAAACTCCGGCGTCTGGGATGAGCATTTTTGTTAACAACATCTACGCGAGCTATGAGAACCACAATCACATTGCTCCAGCCCACTTTTCCAGTATTTTGGTATGCGTCATTTACAACAGTTGATAATGAGCGAGTACGTACGCCGGCATTTCTTAAGCCTGAGACACGATTGCCGTGGATTTTACAACGACGTTTGTAAAGCGTTTTCCTAGGTGTCATCCCCTGCTAAAGGGCCCAATGTTTTGGAATAAAAAACATTGACCCCTAAAACAAGCATAATTACGGGAAAAGCACGCCGTATAAACCCGGCTGTATAACGCAAATACGAACGAACACGGCTAAAGCAATGAAATACACAGATTATATTAGCGTTTTACCTCATTATGGCAAGAACGCCTTATGTACACACACTGTTTAAATGCTGATTATGTTAAATTATGTCTGCATGTACACTTCGACAGACAATTGTATTCGCAGTTCCTGCTCATCCTGATTTCACAAGAAATCAAGTAGCAGGGAAGAACTCCGCATTTGCTGTCCAACATAACTCGGCGTAATCATTGCTTCTTATTTCGACCTGTGGACACGAATGAAAAAATAATATTAAGCACTGGCTGTAAGAATGGGACACACAAGTTGAACAGAAGCTTTGCTCAATAAAACCGAAATTAGGCAGACACACAACGAAAAATAAAGTAGGTTTGCGGAAGTTACACCACGTAGACTGAATAAGACACACATGCGAACCACTAATCCCTCTAAAAGGTCGCACATCAAGCAATCTGCACGAGATGTGGAGAAAAGTTTCCACCCTCCACGTCGTAAGCGAATGTACGGAAGGCGACGCAGACCGACGCAAGCTTTTCCAGGACTTTCATGCCTCAATTACCCTTGCACCCTACACACTTCCTTTTAGACGAACCCATGCTTTTATATCAACGCGTTATCCGACGTTTTACCTCGTATTTTAATTTTACAGACTGTTTTCTGTCACCCATAATTGTTGCGTGGTCTTTTAAAATCTCCATTATAATCTGCCATTACAACCTTCACCTTTTAATTATAAGCCTTGTACACCCACGAAGTCCTTTTGATTGCATCCCATTCCTACTTTCGCTGCCGGAACTTTCCATTAGTTCGATCTACATTAGTTAAACTAGCGCTCTTTGGCCTTTCCTGCCCCTGTACAAAACATGCGCGTACACATACGCAATAGCCATGACTAGACAACACAGTTTTTTTTTAACCCGAGCCTTTAGCGTCTTCCTTTTAATACCGACAGAATGCTGGTTTCCCGCCATCATGGAATGCGACGTGCGACTTTTAAAGACAATTGTCTTTCTTGGGCTACTTAACCAAGAAAATTTGGGCTTTCTGTGTCCGTCTGTCTGTCTGTCCCTTGATACAGCCTGTCGGCCTGAAGTTGACCGAATTTGCCAAAAAAAAAAAAGCTTATATAGGCAGGAGCGGTCGATACTTCTAATGCTGCTGGCACAAGCCATACATGTTCCCACAATTTGGCCTAAGGAAACCCGAGGCACATTTGTGGAAAAATGTTCGTACTTAACCAGCGGTTCCCGCGTTCTTTTAGTGAAGCTTACAGATGAGCCGGTTTTTGCGGTTGAAAGTGAAAAACAACGCATTAAATATTAAAAATGGCACAGAAAGGCCCCATTTCATGCGACATAAAGGCATGCACCAAAAATTAAAGCCAGCTCCACACCTGTTAAATCTTCTGAAACAGCTCCGGTGACTTCCACGCGCTGGAGGCGACATCATGAATATGCGGGGGCCGCTGACAACACTACTCGCCGCGGTATGTACACACTCGAAGCTGACCCATGGAGGTCTGGTAGTTCATCGGTGCATATATGTGGGGGGGTAGTGAGCCGCGTGCCCGGGCGCGTGAGCCAATATCGCGCACCGGACGGCCGTCGCATCGTCCCGGGAGCAGTTCTAAGCTCGCGGTAGAGGTCCTAAGGTGGCGGGCAGGTGTTGGGTGCGTAGGGTGAAGAGTACGGCCTCTCACGACTGTGTGCGGTGACCTTTCGTTTGACTACGGCAGTGATATTTGGTGACTTGGGCGCGCTGGCGGCCCCTTTCCACAGGTAGTGGAGGCCGCTCAAGACGCCATTCGTAGCATTATGTGCCCACTAAATGCTCCCTCGCAGACGTCTGGTAGTTTATCACTGCATACACCGGACGGTAGGAGCACCCGGGAGGTGGATGCAGTAGGTCTGCGCCACGTGCCGATATCTTGAACTGGACAACCATCGAGGGGGTGGCGCCATCTGTTGGCCCATAAGGGTACCTTCGCCTGTCGTGACGGGAATCGCCTTTGCCTGGCGTGAATGATCATCGCCGGGAATCGGGAGCACTTAAGCAGCCCTGTGGTTGTAAGAACAGAGCTTCAACTCGTTCTGTTCCTGGCAGAAGAATAAACAAAACTAAAACAAAAAGTTCGCGCTGCTCCAGCATAAGGCGCAGGAGCAGTGTGAAGGCGGAAAACTTAAATTGCATTTAACAAATATCCGTTAAGTTTATCACATGAGGAGCGAGACCGGAGAGGAAGGGTGTGGGGGTGATAGCGGAGAGCGGAATGCGGGTGATGTGGAAGAGGTGGCCGACGACTGTGTTCTTTCGAGGACATTTGGAGGGAAGGAAGCAGATACGCGGCCAATTCTTTTTCATATCACCCTTCCCGCTTATCACTACCCACGGTCTTGCGACTGACCACGTGTTCGCAAAAGGCAACAGGACTTTTAACGTTTCCAGCTTTGTCCCGCATTTCTCACTGCAGTCGCTAGTGGTTCGCTTCACAATGATTGCGACCAGTGCGCATACAATCGGCTAATTTGTTCATGCTGGGTCAATGTGTTTGCCGTTTGTGTGCCAGGGACAGCCGAGTTTCGACCCACATGGTTAACTAACGCTTTGGAATTCAGAAATTATTGCGCTTTAGATAGTTTTCACTGTGCTTTTACGCAGGCAGAAATCAGGCACAAGCACATGAGCAGCAGCACGGCATCGTACAAGGTTTATTACCTAGCACCCCTCAACACGACTTGGTACCGGCTGATGCACCTGGAGACATGGTACCTGCGAAACGGCAGCTTTGAGCCCACGGTGATGCTGAACGAAGTGGATGCCTACCTCAACAACAAGACGCTCAACATTGTCCTACTGGAGGTGAGCCGCTTATAAAGCTCTTCCTCATTCTGTTGCTGAAGTAAGTAGAGGCCGTCTATCGGTATAGTTATACGACGAGCGTCCAGTTGCAGAGTAAAAGGTCTAGGTGTGACGGGTGCAGTTTCCCTACCGATCGAAATATCATTTACTCGAGAGAAAATAAGATTAGATAACGTTAACTTGCGAATTTTTTATACGACGGGCTAAGGAAAAAGCTGAAGAAAATAGCTTTATGGGCCCCCCAGCCCTTTGGCTACATGGCAGCTGTTGGTAATTAAGATTAAATATGAAGTTGCGGGCAACTAAAATAACCTTGGTACGCACACTGATAAAAAGGTACAGTTTGCACGGATGCAATCAGTTAGAAAACTGTTTGCATGAAAGAATTTTGAACACCCCAGGAAACACGCCGTATTCAGGAGATGCTACTCGATAATCCATCAAACTCAACCTAATAACATGGCGATCGGCAAATCAGCAGAGTAAAATAAACATCTTGAATTAGAATTTATAGCTTATGAAAACGCTGTTAATTAGTAAGTAGAAACCCCTGCAGTGACGGAAGCGATAAAAGAACCGGAAATATAAGAGACGTATACATGGTGCTCCTGGAGGACTTGCACAAGGAATGCAGAACATGATAACACTTCATAAGTATGGTGGTAAGTTCCTGATGACCAGGAGCGTCATGCAAGCTGACACAATCTAACTGAAACTATTTACAGCATGTCTAGAGGGGCTGTTTAGAAACTTGGTTGCGAAACGGCTACCATACAAGGAAATGGCAAACATTTGAACCGCCAAATATTTGTGGGTGACCCCGTCTTCAGTGGCTCTGAAGAAGATCACCAAAAGTATGCGTCAGGCACTGTTCTCGGAAACGTTTGCGTACATGTTTAGTGAAAGGTAAGTAATTAATGTTATGAGGCGGCAGGAGTAATGACAGTAATGACGGTTGTAGGTGAACGGCATGGCTCCAAGATGTCCGCCCCGACAGATGTCCAACCAGGCGACGTGGTACACAGAATTTCGCTTTTAGATGCGACTGCATCTCATTCACTCGCCTTGTCCCTGCATCCGGCGTCGTCGGCGTCCGCCCCTCCCCCATTCTTCTCGCCGCGCCAGCTGCGCTCTCCGCCGCTCACCCCCTCTCCTCTCCGATAGCGAACATCTCGCGAGGGGCATTGGATTGGATTCGATTGGATTGGATTGGATTCGATTGGCTTGGCTTGGCTTGGCTTGGCTTGGCTTGGATTTGAGTGGATTGAATTGGATTAAAGTGGATTGTATCGGATTAAAGTGGATTGTGCTGGAAGGTGTTGCGTCACAGCCGCGGCAGACGCACTGGCGCCGGCGCGTCCCCTCACCGTTATGCGCGCTGTAAAACGCGGTGCCTGCGCCGCTCCGCTCCATCGTTCCAGCGCCGTTCCTCCGCTGTCCAACGCTGCAACGCGAACCCCCTATGCGTCGCATCTACACAGGTGTTCCCGCGAGGGGAGGTGGGAGTTTTTTGTCTGAGGGCACCCGATTACAGTATGAATAAGTGGAGAGTAATGTTCAATGCACGTGCAGAAGCTCCCCTTACGCCTGGCAAATGACATACAATAATAGAAAAAGTGTATGTTATAAATATGTTTACGTTATATACGCTTACACGTGTTGTGTATATGTATACACTATTTTTGTTTCCTTTGACAAAGCGGAGCGATTGCACGGTAATTTTGTTCTAATTTTTTTACGTGTGAAAGCGTGTCTCTTCAGTTATAAAGCTTTGTAGTATGTATTATTTTGTTGTTTGTTATGCTAAATGTGTGTAAGCATTTTTGGAGGCATGCACACTGTAGGCATGTGTTCCCATCGCCTGCGCTATCAGGTGCTGGGTGCCTAGTCAGGCGACTATTACAGTGTCTTTAAAAGCAAAGCTTTGTTACTTTCATCAAGCGATTTCGCCGAGCATACGCAAGGTGACCTATTGACCGAAGAGGTACCCCCCGCGACACACCCCTTGAAGCGCATCGCGTGATTTACCGGGCCCGCGGTTCGCGCTGCTCACAAAGCTCCGTTTTAAGTCGTTCTGCGGTGGCGGCCGCGACGGGAGCGGTCGCTCAGCTGATTGGCAGCCTACCAAACCCGCAGCCTCCCATGCATGTCGTGCTGGGTTGTCTCGGTCAACGTGACTCGTCTCACGGCCGCGAAGAGGAACGGTGCGTTCGCTGTGAATGAACGTCGCGTTCACCTGGCCTCCTTCTGCGAGCGTTGCACGCACCCGAAGGGCTTTGAGACATGGTCGGAAATACAGCTACATTAAAGGTTAACTAAACGAAATCAAGTCTCAAAAAAACTAAGCCAAGCTTCTGCTTTGCATATACAAGATTAGCTGAGATAAACCACAGCCATTTTTTCTCTCAGCACCTTGGCAAATTCTGATAGCCAAAGGTTTACTAACTAACTAACTGACTGACTAACCAACTAACTAACTTGCTAGCTAAATAAAAAAATAATAAATAAATAAATAAATAAATAAATAAATAAATAAATAAATAAATAAATAAATAAAACTTTATTACCATAAGTATGCCGACTCTCGGCCTACGTGGGGCGGGTGGGTGGGGCGGTGTCAATTAGTTCGGGATAACTTTACATTTTCAGATGGACGCCAGTGGCTAGAGGGAAGTTTCACAAGTAGGGCTTTGCTAAATAAATAAATAAATAAATAAATAAATAAATAAATAAATAAATAAATACCCTGTAAAAGGGTCCCTTCCAATGCAAGCCTCCAGAGATAATGGAGGGTTCTAGAGCGTTGGCAAACCTACAACAGTGGCGAACAGTAGGCTACCTCTCGCTTCAAAGTTAATTCGTTAATTAGACCTTTAGGGGTGAAGGTCATTTTACAGTATAAAGTTATCGAAGCTTCTACATTGTACGATTATTTACACCCTTAAGGAGAGTCTTCGGTGTCTATAAATAACGCTCTTGCACTTTAGCGAAAAAGCAGGAAAATACCCCTTAAAGCAACACCCTTAAAATGGTCTTTTGTTGTGTTTTTGCTAGGGTTGACGATTACTTAATTAGGCAATGTCAATGAACAGAAGGCATAGTACAACCAATGCGAAACCTGAGTGGTGACCGTGGTGTTTTTGCCCTCGAGCCCAGTCGCATGGCCCTATCAGTATGTGTAACCACACTCGCCACTAAGCGACGCTGTGGCAACATACTTCTGCCGCGTAATCGCTGTAAACGTTCGGTCCTATATCATGCAGTACCCACCTTACGTCGTTTACGACAAGCATCGGACTGGCCAGCCCACCGTCAATGGCACGTTTCTCGTCTTCATGAACTACCTCCAGGAAATGTACCACTTCAGGTGGGTATGCCCTTTTAGTTATGACGGCGTGATAGTTATGACGACGTGTTTTCCTATAAATGCGGGCGCGGTGACTTAACTTGGCATTGAATAAAAGCGAAAAAAATTAACGAGAGAAGCAGAAAGAACACTTGTGCTTCATGGCGCTACACATTTAGTGTGAAAGAAAGTATGCTCTAAATATTACGTTTTCGCTGTTGAACAAGCTTGCTGTTGAATGCATGATGTGTAATGCAGAGAACTGTAGGCTGTGTTCTTAGCTCTCAATAGCGCCTTCAGGATCGCACCAGATTCCTCAGCCCTAGATTCAGAACTGGCTTTTAACTCACGCCAATTGACACCTAGTGTGGTCACGTAATACCCACGTGCTATACCACGTCCGTTCATCGCAAAACCATGGTAATTACCCTTGGTATTGGCCACCCACGTTTCTTTCCTCTTGACTCTGCTCCTTCAAACGTTTTATTCACTCATTGAGACCTGGTGTTCACTTTATCGCTGAGATCAAATTCATCCTCACCAGAATCCCAGTCTCCCTAGGCAGAGGAGAGAGCATCTGACTATACGCCAGTAAAACTGAAAGTCGGCTTTTAATGCTTTTAATGCATGTACGTTCGTTTGTTCTCCGCAGGAAGTCGTCAAGCTCAGAACAGAAGTGTTTACAACAGTGCTAAACTCGCACTTTTGTTGAGTTCAAGCTGTATGAATATTACGTTGAGCTTTGCTTCGAGCTGGCATTGACAAACCAATAGCATTCGTCTGCCTTATCGGTATAGATCCATGTCCTGAAAGGAAACGTGAAGCATGGTCACGTGACACCCACCCTTTGCAGGGCTTCCTACCAGCTGCTCGAGAATGTCACGAGCGGAGGAATCAGACGCACTGACTACAACTGGAGCGGGGCGCTTGGTATGCTGAACAAAAGGGTGAGTGGACAACGGGTACAACGCGGACCTTTCGTCTAAGGTGAATTCTGTCGGCATTCGTCATCATTCGGTGCGTATGCTGACTCAAAATTCACACAAACGAAGGAGTATAAGGGTGGGCATTTATGGGACATAAGGATGTCGATATGTGGAGGAGGTTCCGTATAGCACACACAAAGTTGAAAGGAGGTAATTTTGTTTTTCAAATATCTACACACCACACTACTCGGCTCATTCATATTTACGACTCGGCGCTTCCCTATAATTTTGCGGACCACGCATTTCGATAGATTTCATTGGTGCTCAGAGTTTCAGCAGGCCAATGTTACTTTTGTTGTTTCGGTTCTATTATTGTACTCCTAAACGTAGCGGACCTGGGGAAACACGTCTTCTCTCATTTTGTCAATCTTCGCCACTCTCCGGCGCGACCGGGATGGCCCCTGGCATGGCCTAAGCGACGTCAGAGAGGCCATGGCTGTCCGATAGGCTGTAACTGGCCAACTGCGCGGCTAATTTCTCCCATTTCCGCTGTCGTCAGCGCTGTGTACGAACCTATTCTATGCCTGAATCTGTAGGCACAGTTTTGCCGTTTCTTTTGTGTTTTGAGTGCACGAGGAGCTTGGGTGATGACCTCAATACTTCCCTTTCAATGGGTCCACTCGACAACAAACGTTTATTGCTTCAAAACTGCCTTACCAGCCCGAGCGCACGCTTGCGAGCAGGCACCCATGCCTGCTTTTTTGTGGCACCAGACCGCGAATAGACCCATCCACATTTCGAAGAAAATGGGAGAACTCCCCGTCCTGTCGAAGGCCGCCGGAGAAGACGCCGCGATCCGCTCCCATCTCCGGGAGAGAGCGCGCAGCTTTCGTCGCGTTGTCCGTGGTCGAGTTGAGAGGGAACAATTATGCACGATTTCTCATTGCGTGCAGTTTTGGTGATAGTGAACAGATTTTCATAATTCTGGGAGGAGGAGATTGCTGGGACAATAGACTTTACCCCAAAATACATTCCTAGTAGTCGATGGTAAGTGTTGCAGGGTTCCTTTAAAGGGAACGTTAGTCTTCCAAGCCATATTTTTCAGGGGCAAAGCCTCTTACGGGTTTGGGCTGTCACCATCTCATGTCGTCGTAGAATCATGTAGTCACGGTACTACAACACCGGGACACTCGTTCTCCAAGGCCTAGCGCTAGAACGCTTCGTGCTTCAAAGACACCGGACTTAAAATAAAGCTGTATACCTCTACCCCCCAAGTGTTTAATCTCCGTGGGCCGAAGCACCAAGGCGCCAAGAATGAACTTATACTCTGCATGCTTCGCCCCTCTCCAGGTTTCACGCTAGTAGAGATGGCCCAAGATTTTTTCCTTTGAAGGGGTTGCTTCCGGTGGATTCAAAATTCTTTTGCTTAGGTGAATGCATAACTGTATGTTGTGGAAAATGAGGAAGTATTCCGTTTCGTGCCTCAGTTTCGAGCCACCAATTCTGAATTAGGCATGAAATGTCTGATGGTGGTGCAGGAGAGAAATCCCAGGAACCTGTAGTACCCCCAAATAGGCCACCATTTTTTTTTATTCTGACAGGAGGTATACGTTAGGTAGGGACAGTAAGTACTTTGGCGTGGAAGTGCTCAATTGTGAAACGATGCTTAAAGCTGACCAACCTCTTCGACTTCTTGGCCACGTCGTGCAGGAAACCGACTGGGTGACGTTCGTGGACATCACGGAGGAGCGCGTGCGTTCGTTCTCACTAACGGAGGAATTCATCAGCCACCCGGTCGCCATCCTTGTGCAGAAGCCCGAGATCCGCTCCCCAAAGATGCTCTTCGCCCAGCCGTTTTCCAAGCAGGTTGTCCCTCATTGGCGACGGTGCCTTCGCTTACAGCAGCTGGCGTGCACGCTGTGTGCTCAAGATAAGCCCAAGTAGTAGAAGTGCAAAGCTATCAATGGAGGGAACACCGACACAGCTTTCTCAGAACTGTCACGAGCATAAAACTGCTCTAAGCTGTAAAATAAGTTCCAACCTGAAGGGCATTTTCACTGTCTGTAAATAACACCCATAAGCCATTGCAAAAACACAGGGAAGTACCCTTTTAAAGGGGGTTATAAACCACAGAACGCCGTTTAAAAGGGGTGTTTTACTTTTGCTACTGTGTAAGAGTGTTACGAACAGTGAAAATTCCCCTTATAGGTGAACATCCTTTTACAGTATGAAGTTATCGGATGTTCAACATTGTACGTTTATTTGCACCCTTGAGGGGAGTTTTAAGTGTGTATAAATAACACTCTTACAATCTACCAAAAACACGAGGAAACACCCTTCAAAGAAACGCCATTTAAGGGGTGTTTTCTTGTGTTTTTAATTGGGTTGATCGTCTTTAGTTATAAACACTGAAAATTGTTTGTGGTGTAGTCAATCCTTTTAAATTGTGCAAAACTTAACTGAATTGCTGCCCCTGGGATGAACGAGTTTCCACCTGCAAGCTGCACTCCCTCCTGCCTTGGTGTATGTTTCTTCTCGAGAGTGAACAGAATTTGCGCTGTGCAAGCAAAATAAATCGAGACAGTGGCAAAACATAAATTGCCACCTGTGGTGAGCCGTTGCACTTACTCTTTGTGGGGGCAACAAGAAAGTAATGCACTTTTTCTTTCCATTCTAGATTTGGTCCTGCCAAAGTGTTTCACCGTAAGACATGCTTCGGGATATAGGAGCTTTGTAAGGTTATCTTTTCAGGAAAAGAATCAGTGCCAGTAGCAGGCGCTAGTTGTATATTTAGGTCTATGTTCGTGTTTGTGGAATGCATTGTTTATGTGTGTGGGGTGCAAGCTGTTTCATTATATTGATCCCAACTCTATTAAGTGAATGAAAAGGCTGAGTTCTTGGAAGCAGCCTAGAAGCAGTCGAACTAAATCGAGCAATCTAGAAAACAAATGCTACCGAAAAGCCAGCAGCGACAATTTCTTGATTTCATACCTCCGAAACCGGATCTCCACAAAATGTTTATGGTTTCTTTAACGATACATTTACTCTCAAAATACATCAAAATAATTGAGTCCGAATATGAGACAAGACTGCAGGGTAGGAGACTGGGGATCCCTGTAGCCTATACAGTGTGATATTTATACATTTATTTGATTTAACTCCCGGCAGGTATTTAAATGAATGAGCAAGCGATAATAATTAAGTGGCATTTTGACAAAAGATAACCTCCACAGCACATTAGAAAGTGTCTCAGTGCAGACGGCCATCGATGATCTATCGATTGTCAGTCAGTCAATGAATCAATTTCATTAAAAACTGCAGTTCATACAGGTGTCGCCTGCGATACCCAGCGTGTCAGCGTGAGAGTGGTCAGCGCCGTCTTACTGCTAACACATTGCTGCGTCATGTAGAGAGATAGGGAGAGAGATAGAAACAAGTCTGACAGGAAAGAGAGATCAAGATAGAGAAAAGAGATAGAAATAACAAAAAAATCAAATCGCAGCAACAACAGCTTAAACATTGTTTTTATACAAATTTTAGAAAAAAAGCGAATGGGGCAAAGCACCACTGGACCATTGATAAGTTTTCGAACATAGTTTGTAGATAGATGAGTTATTTTTTTATCGTTCTACAATACAAAACACAATACGAGATAGGGCGAAAAAAAACAGGTCCTGTGCAGCTGAGTACCCCTTACGCCTTACATAACACATCATAAGTGTTGTATCACGCGGAGATGGACCGGCTACACTAATTCAGCATTTTTAAATAATAGCAATGGTAATAACACTAAAACACGAGCTAGTTGGTGACAATTCATAACTGTAACTTTAGCGCACAAAAATAGAGGACTGAACGAAAGACATGAAGACCTGCGCAGACTAAGAATTGAAATAATATGCATCACTTAACTGCGCTGGTTTTCTGCGCTGATCTTCGTGTCTTTCATTCAGTCCTAGTTTTTGTGCCCTCAATTAGAGTGACGGTAATATCATCACTGTACATTACTATAAAAACAAGCAGTTGTAGAAAAACTGACACTATACAAAGCAAAACTGATAAACCAACAAAGCGGGAACTGAAAGTACATGAAACTCCTCAGTAATAAATAAATCTCATTATAAGGAAGGCTAAAAAATGTACATCAGCTTTGTTCTCATTTTTTTTTAGATTTCCGTTATAGAAACATTGTTTTCTTCCATTGTGTTTAAATTTCGTGCTGAGGTGTACAAAACCGATTGGAAACAATGATTAGTGTGACAGAATAGCAATGACCAGAAGACACTATGGCGTACACAGCAAGACGGTTCATGACAAGCTAGCTGAAACACAGACAAAACGGCCCTGTTATTGGCGCCACAGCATGTTGTAGATCCAAAGTGGTCTGAACGCGTAGAGTGAAGTCACCTTAAGAATATTATTCTGACGAAAGTATTGTTCCGTACAAGTATTCCACTCTACGTTAGCAATAAGCGATATTGCTCGCAGTTGCGCTACAAAACGCTTCAGTTTATTCTGCTTAGTTGTTGTTCCCCAAAGTGTATGGCGGTAGCAAATAACTGGCAGCATAAATGCATTGTAAATAAATAATTAACCCGTCTAGGAAGGGTGTATCGGTGACGACGAATCACGCCATTTATTCTGTTCATTTTGTTATGTAGGCTGTCTATTTGCCTGTCCCAATTTAGTGTTTCTGAGAATATAATACCCAAGCATTTTATACTATGCACGATCTCCATCCTGTCATTACCGAACACGAGTTGAATATTGGCACCCGGAATTTTACTTTTTCGTTCAAAATATTACAGCCTTCGTCTTGTTGTTAATCTTAATGCAGTTTTTATTGCGCCATTGACAAAGATATTGTACAAATTTATTGCCGTATATCGATAATTCAGCCAGTGTAGCTCCTGCTACTGGCATTGCAATGTCATCAGCATAAGCAATAACATGAACTGGAAGAGGGTTATAGAATTTCTCATTTATATATATTAGAAACAACAGAGAACCCAAAATTCTACCTGGTGATTCCCCAGACAAAACTGAATTTGCATTTCATAATGATTCACTGCAGTCTACAACCTGCATTATGTATTTTAAATGAGGCTCAATGAGGGAACAGAAGCTTACTATAATAATTAAAAGCCTAACAAACTTCCGCACACCGCCGCACGCCGCTTTGCAAAGTGACGCAAAATGCAGTGTTTTCGTAAATTACGGAACGCGGCGGAACGAGTTTGCTGCGAGGTGACAAAGGAACAGCCTATAAGTGCCTGCCCCTGCCACAGTGCGGGACATGACAACAGACATGGGGGTCGACGCAGCAAGCTTAGCGCATTTCTTCTTTGCCTTGTGGGTACGTTATGTGCATTTAGTGAGAGTTCCATTTAGTCAGACTTCCTCATCAATATTGAACGCACGCTTGCCGATGTCGCTAATGTCTGCAAGTCGCGGCAATAACGTAGCCATGTCCGCTTTGAAAGGGAAGGCAAACAGAGGTAAGCACAATAATCATCAGCTAGGCTTGGTACACATTCCCCATACTGCTGCGGCAAGTTCAGGGTGCGTTCATTGCGCGGGAAATTAAAAAAATAGAATTGTGCGACAAACTTCAGGGGTGTGATCATTAAGCGAGTACATACGGTATTTATATTGCATGGGTATGGCACCGTCTGACGTATAAACATTAGACACTGGATTGCACGCGCCTGAGCATTGCGTGAAACCGAATGAAGCCACGCGCGCTCGCGAACCATGCGAACGAAACCGAACGGGTTGCCAGCGAATCGCTTGGTAAACTCACTGTCCGCTGAATTGAAAAAGCCTGATTTGCGAGGCCCTCTTGTGGGCGTGCTTGTCGAGCGAAAACATGCTATCGCGTCACTTTCGCAAACATAGAGTTTCATGGTAAGTATACTAGAGAGGAAACTGCACTTGACAAGCCATGTCGTCGTGGGGTGTTATGGGAAGGGCTTGGGCTTGGCATGACAATTGGATTCTTATGCGGTTTTTGGGATTTGCTTCCTTCACTATGCATTAACACATCTACGAGCCGTGTTCGGTGAAACAGCAGGCAGTGCGTGATCGTACCTAACGTTGGTCATGCAAGAGTGAAGGAACGTATGACTGAGCGGGTAATATATTGCCGCGAAACTTGTAGCTGAGGAAAAAAAAAGAAGCAAGACCTACTTCGACGGAGACAAGATATGGCTGATATGGGCGCCTGTATTCGCCACGCCATCTACATTGTGCTTCGTAAGCGAAGCCACCCTCCGCCTCCCCAGGCGCATTGGGAGTTTCTTGTGGCGCATGCCACGAAAGAGCTGCTGGGTGTTCGAGGTAGAAAGCTTCGCTATCAAAAATTACTGCCCTGCCACTCTGTGAACAATGATGAGCTGCGAAGCTGGACGCAGTACACGAAATGCACGAAACAAAACACGTTTGTTTGTAATTTGCGATTGAGCACCGTAGCATATAGCCCGTTAAAACTTTGAAGTACTCGAAATTTATTCTAGTGGAATAACATGCAGCTGTCTGTCTCCCTTCAGCGTCGCAGGCATCTCAGTGTCTGCGTAACACACCAACCCAATCCGTCTGACCACTGAGGACAACGGAAAGGTCGGATTGGGGTGGTGGACGTACAATATTAACCTCACGCCAGCTCAACGGACATGTCGTCAGAGAGGCAATGAAGCCTATATCTGTGCGTGAAGCACCCCTTCCCTCCACTCCCCACTCGTGGCTCATTAACCGGCAACCAGTTATGTGAGCGTGCATAGAAGTGAAAGGCACCGTCGCGCTTCTGTTCCAGCGGACGCTCCTTCAATTGCCGCAATTCTTCTTCTGACTGGACGACACGCGTCTTTAAATAGGGAGTTAATACATGGAAGGACTTAAGCTTTATTCTGGTGGACAAAAATTTGGCTGTCCATTTACGTCCGGTGTCGTAGGCATGTCACGGTCTGTGTGTAACACACAATCCCAAACCCAAACCGCTCTACCATTGAGTACAGCTGACGGGTCGCATTGAGACGCGAGACTTCCACGTTTACATTTCCCGCCAGCAAAATATTGGTAGCGGCATGAAGACTAATTGTTCGTGCACGCCACCTTTCTTTCACACTACCAGTGCACGCATAACTCGGCAACCGGTAATGGGCGCCTGCTTAGGCGTGAAATACACGGGCGAAAATATCACGGGAAAGCCTTTCATGCTGAAAAATTATTTGCTCACGTCGCCATTCATAGCCCGGAAGTTACTCGGCAACGCTTTAGAAGGTAGCTACCGCCGTTGTCAGGCGAGTGCGCAGCTTGTGAAAGAGGCATCGAAACATGCACTGCTATGCAGTAAATGTATAATCGGAAACCGGTAAGTTAACAAGTTGGATTCAAGACTTCCACTATGACCATTTACAATTTGGAATCTATGAACACGTGCCATCATAGAGGAAACCTGTCATGTCTAGGGTCCTTCCAGGGCTTCGTTCTTGGCCTACTTCTTTCCCTTATATTTATTAATGACATAGCGGCACATGTTTTTCAATATCAAACTTTTCGCTGCCGATTGTGTTATCTACCAGTCAACCAATGGTCCTAGAGAGCATCTAGTAGTTACTAATTATTTAAATCAGCTTGCCAACTGGTGCAACAAATGGCAAATGAACATTAATCTGAAGGAAACAGTGTGCATGATAACTATAAAAAAACGATGGACTTCTCTTACAACATCAATGGTGCTCAACTGGTCAAAGTTAATAAACACGTATAATTAGGGGAAATCCTGAAATATGACCTCAAATTGGACTCGCATGTCGGAAACATTAAATCCGTTGACTTGCAATAGTTGTTTTATAGTGGAAGATGTTTGAGGGTTGCACCCAAACCAACTAAACTCCTAGCTTACACCGTCAGTACTAGATTAAACCAACACCCTATGGTTCCCGTATACTGCCGCTAATAAATAAAAACATGAAAATTGTTCAGAGACAAGCCTTTCAGATTTATTTGCAATAGGTATATGCGTACAGACTGACCAACTAATTTGTTTTCTGATTTGCGGGATTTCTACCCTTGAATTTCGAGCCTAACAAGGCGATTGAAGTACCTGTTGGAACTTTTGCACAATCATTATAAGATGGGTGCAAATTAGTACAGCCGTATTTCTGAAACCTGGCAATCAACGCAAAAGCACCCCCGAACTTTAGTCGAAAATTTCTGTCATAACGATGCCTTTGATTATTCACTATTTTTCCGATCGCCAATGTGGAGTAGAACCACTTAACCCTGGCTGTCACTAACATGAATTCATGATCGGAATTTTATCAATAATCGTGAAAATTACCACCTCACCGGAAAAATTCACACAGTAGCAGACTTTTGTTGAAACATGAGTCACACACTTTCACTTTCATTTTACTGTGGGCACTCAACACCTGGCTGTGTAAGCAAAAACTGCATGTTTCATTTTAGGAGTTTAGTAATGTTTATTCACCGGTTTTATGTTACTTAGCGAATCATGTTGACTGTTACTGTCCATGTCTATTCATGAATGCCCACCTGCTCTGGTTTCTA
Organism: Haemaphysalis longicornis; assembly: GCF_048455015.1. Taxonomy (NCBI): domain Eukaryota; kingdom Metazoa; phylum Arthropoda; class Arachnida; order Ixodida; family Ixodidae; genus Haemaphysalis; species Haemaphysalis longicornis. Next base: position 1,345,330 of record NW_027526394.1, read on the forward strand.
AGTGATTGGCTATCAAAATAAACCAAAATTTTAGGCTGTAGCGGCCTGCTATTTTTAAAGAACGTTCTGTAGGGAGAAACCGATAAGAAGTTGTTCGTGTGATCAGCGCTTCTGGCTCAATGAGCGAGTAAAAAAGGTACTTTTCTGCTCGTGCATGCTACATAGAGCGCTGAGTGCTTGCATATGTGGTCTTATTTTGTAGAGAATTCGCGGATAGTTTTATATAGTGACGACTCGTTCAATTCTCTTCAATCGTGCAGGTTTGGTTGTTCGTGCTCCTGAGTGTGCCAGTGGTGAGCGTGGCTCTGTGGATGATCTACAACCGGTGCCCGAAAGAAACGGCTCGCTCTCGACGAGGCCAGGGTCTATCGCAGTTGCACAACTGCCTGTGGTATACTTACGGCGCGCTCCTGCAGCAAGGGAAGCATCGATATCTGTACCCAATGTTACAAATCATGTTATAGCGACTCACCTCGTGACAATAGTTTGTATCCGAAGGTGCAATTAACACCCGACTGAGCATCTATTTGTTTTTTGGCTCCCACTCGCCAATAAACTGAGTTTTGCAACCGTTTTCTTGTAGAACGTACTACGTCAGGAAAATTTTAAAAATTTCTAGGGAGATTTAACCCTTCTCAGGTGATTTGATGGGGAAAGCTTGGGGTGGTTGTTTGAGGAATACCTTTTATATACAGGTACCACGGTATTTTTCTTATCCTAGTTACTCCAGTTCAATACACCTTCATTTCAACCTAACTCATCTTAATTCCCATTTACTTATTCTAGTTCTTCTAATTCCACCTTATTCCCTCTTAATCCAGCTAATCCCACATTATGAATGGTTACTATCAATCACTAGTCAATCTATAATCTATCCTATATGTAATGTACCTTAATACACCATATTATACCTAAATCCACTTTAGTCATTACTGTTAATCAATATTCAATCATTTATCTTAGTCTATTCTTACCTCTCTTACTGTTCGTATTCACTTTAATGCACCTAATACAGGCTATTATTAACTAATTAGTCAATAATTAACCTTGACAATCATTGATAATCTCCTATACTCGGGTAGCATGCTTTTCATCGCTTTTATCCTTCTTCGAGGTTCTGTAGCCTTCGTTTCGGCGTCGCAGTATTCAAGGTCACCTTAAGGATTTAATACTAATAACATATCCCAAAACGGCCAGTTGGGAAAACAGATACAACGGGGCCTCTATCTATTTTGTGAATATTACATTCACGAAATTGGTTCAGACACTGTCGACAGCGCCCTTTCCAGAGACAGCTTTCATTCAGGCCCCCTCAATTAAGCAAATAACCTCAACCACCTTAGGATGAGATGTCATCCGTAGCTTATATCCTATCGATACACCACTAAACTGTGTTAGCTGTTCAGCTGTGGCCTTTTAGAGTAACGCCACACTCAGCAGATTACCCCCATAAAAGTTCAAATCGCAATAGTTCGGTACCTATGGCGTCGAGTACTGCAGTGGTAGGCTACAATTTTTTGCTGCGTAATTGTATGCTCACTAGTAATGTGCAGAAGGGAGGGCAGGTGGACCATTCCTTTAATGGAACGATTGCCGGGGGACAGTGGAGAAAAAAAGATTAGATTAAGGAATTAACTAAATATTATTCGCGGACAAGAAATTCATTTCAGTGTCACCTAATGATATGAGCGGCACGACAATTTTTGGAGAATATGTGCCCTGTAGCCGATTTGAACAGAATATCGTGATGATCATCGGGATGACAGTGACGATTACAATGATAGTCACGATCGTGGTGGCCTTGGTGGTGATCATCACGGTGGTGGTAGAGGACGTGCACAATATTGCACAAAATTGAAGCTATTTTTCGTCGCAAGGGGCCGTTTGACGCATTAAGACCACTTTGGGCGGACGCACTGGAGCGATTCACAGCTAAGCGTTATGGGCGCCTCATTGGCGAAACACACTGACGACCCGTGCTCACCCAGCCCGATGTTCGAACAATGCAGGTAGCGTGCACCTGCCCAGAGGCACCTCCTCTCGCCTTGTGATGAGCGCCTGGTGGCTGTACGTGGTCATCGTGATGGCGTACTACAGCAGCAACCTCATAGCCTACCTTACGGTACCGCAGCCTCATTGGCTGGTGTATTCCCTCAGGGACGCTCTCCGAAGGGATGACATACACATCTACATACCGTTGGGCACGGGCATCCAGCAGCAGGTTCAGGTGCGTTCCAACAAGCCGACAAAGGAAGAGTCACTCTGGTATATGGATGCTGGCGAGTCTGCCTCTGCAGCATGTTCAAGTATGCGGGTCCGCTGCTAGCGTATGCCTGCCAGCTTGGTGGAGGAAGACGGAATGTTTATCGAAGCAGTCAAGATCAGTTAATTTACCGCCAGGTGGGCAACCACCTAAGTCCTTGGAAGTTTGGGTCTGGGGGAGCAGTTTCATCCGGTCCACGAGATGTTGGTGAGCAGGGTGTAAGCTGGTCATCCACAGCTTCAGCTGTTCAAATCTGGAGATGGGATTCGGGGAAAGTGATGGTGTGTGGCGTTCACTCATAGACCATGTGGTACAGTAGCCATGGCTTTAAGCACAAGTTGCAATTATATGTGCATAAAGTAGGGTGTATGACGTGTAGTATTACACCACGTTGAAATGTGCTTGTCTGGAGGTGTCAGTAGATGACCACGTCTCGGTGAGACATCGTGGGATGTGCAGGGAGAAAGGCGTTTCGTATCATGGGGTATTGGGCCATGCTGTCTGTGTATCATCTGAAGATGATTTCTTTTCTTGGGCTGATGGAAATATTGGGCGCAATTCAAGGGGGCACTACGGGTGTGTGTCAGGTCGGGCTGCGGTATGAGCCATCGGGTTCCCTTCTAGAGATGAATGAACCTTTGCTCATATAATGAAAACACCCGGTCGATGTGATGTGATGAAGATGTGCGCAGCCATTGGTGAAATGCTTTCTTAAAATTTTTTGCCCCTTCCTCATTCTGTGAGCGGCGAAAGAAAGACCACCCCGTTAGGTTGCCGCGGTCGCTGCACACTCTGTCTGCTTAATTAGAGGGACCTGCAATACTTTTTTTCTACTTTTTTGCTAAATCCTAAACGCTTTCGAAACGTACTTAACTACCACATCCAGGAGTTAGATCTGGAGGTTGTAAAGTACCTCGGCCGAAATTTACGACTCTATGCACATGAGAAAACTTTGAAACTTGCTCAAAAGTTATTTTCCGCCTTGGAAAACGTAGACCCTAGGAATTACGTCATCAAAGCGGTGTAGCGGCTATTGGCCAGCTTTTCTTGTATTGCATCACTGAAGGCATTCGATAGCCACTTCAAAATGACAGCCACAAAAGCAAAGCGGAAACGGGAGGCGTATCTGCTACTACGATCATATCACGTTGTGCCACTACAAGCGGACTTTTAATATAGCTTTCGCAGTGCTTCCAAACACGAAGGCGGGAGTGAAAATGTGTGTCGAAAACGTTGCAGAGTCTTTTAAAGGGACAGTGAAGTCAATTTGTCACACTTCGCTTTTTCTTTGCACTGCATATACAGGGTCTAGTAAACAGTTTTCATCGTTAACCCCAGAACGCCCAATGTATCAAAATTGTATCAAACCACTGCCTAATTTATAAAGCATGACAGAAGAACAATACCACGGGACTTTTAGGGCGACCGCCAAGACTACAGCAGATGACGCGTCTTTGTCCTGCGATGTGATTGGAAGATGTCAAAGATTGGAGCTCAAGATAGTTTCTGTTTCAGCGCTACAGGAAAACATGCCTGGTATCCGGCGTCATCATTGGATGGGCATTCTTGATATCTCAGGAATCGACATGCCGCACTTCTGACTTGTTGATAGCTGTAGAATAGGTCAGATATGCCTGTCCGCACCGCCTAGAAACGTAACGTTTTACTAGCCAAGGCGGATCTGGCTGAGCACACTCCGCGTCATCGGAGGCGGTTCTTGCCTTGCTAGTTCCTGCGTCGTCGTAAGAGGTGCGTAAGCACCAGGCCCACAGTCGGCTGATTCGGCACTGTGCTAGCGAATTGTCCACGCTTATCTCAACACCACGTCAGCGACAATTTCTAAAGCGTCAGTGTCCGATTTCACTCTGTCTGCCAACTCTATCATAGAGCAATGAATGGTCCAGCCCGAAATGGTGAATTTAGTATAACAAAAATTACCGAAATAAAAAGAAATAAACTCCACAAAACATGTCCGATCGGGGATTCCAACCTGCTCATTACGATCAACTATCAAGTGCTTCAGACCACTCGGCCATAACGTCATGTATGCTGATTAGGAAGTATGAAGTATGCATCCCGGATGCTGTTTATCTCTGTATTGTTCTGACGATTCTAGCAAATTAGGGGAGTGCTACATGTGTTCGTTCACCCGGCTCAAAAATGCCTCGCGTACCTTGGTTTCACGCTTTTTAATACGCGTTTCGGGTCAATAAAATTTTTATTACCTGTGATAACTTCGCTGATTTCTCTCCCGCCTTTAACTGGCCTTAGAATTTCTACTAGCGCACAAGTCGTACAGACGCATGCAGCTTACAGCAACCGTGAAACTAAGTTAGCGAAGCGTCGCATGTTTGATTGTATGCGGATAATTTGGTATAATCGACTTCACTAAGCTGAATACAGTCTACAAACAAACTAAAGCCACCTTCTTCCAGGCATGATTCTTCTGGTGGATAAGTGTTAACTGAGCAAACAGGCGGCGACGACCCGCCGGCAGACGGCAGACTGACTCGGTCGCATGGTCGGCGAGCCACGCAGTAGGCGCAGTCAAGCCAAGCCTGAGAGAATAATTTACGTCATACGAAGCGTGAAATCAAATCGGCAAGGACGATGTAGAAGGAGGGCAGCACTGTTTAATTGATTTTTGTACTAAACAAAATACGGAAACGCACCCAGAGTGATCTGAATATTTCCAAGGCACTCCACACGTCAATTTGCGCAAGTAAACTCACAATGTTTGCAAACCACTCCAGTGTCCCTTTTAGTGTCCCTTCAGGGCTACGGCACTTTACCTGAATACGTGCAAAGCCGTCTCGTTTTGCCCTCTCGTAAAAATATGCCCTAAATTAGAAGCAAACCGTTGCCCTTGTTCTTACTGCGTCGCTATTTTTAAGCTGATGTCAGCACATCCAGATTGGGTCTTCGCGTAAATATACAAAGTGTTTTTCACACATTACAAATGCATTATATATATATATATATATATATATATATAAATCTAGAGAAAGATAAACTCACAAAGCGCGCAGAAATAGTATAAGTAAAGAGTCGGATACACAGCAAGAACAATAACAAACAATGTTTACTTACGTAGCGGCAACGGGACTTGCCTTCATCAGAGTAAAGTTACAGCAAAATCATGTAACTTTACTCTGATGAAGGCAAGTCCCGTTGCCGCTACGTAAGTACACATTGTTTGTTATTGTTCTTGCTGTGTATCCGACTCTTAACTTATACTATATATATATATATATATATATATATATATATATATATATATATATATACGAGACATTATAAACGAACTGCTCTCGCCCTTACATTGCTGCTACTGACACGCTCAACTATCCTCGTTTTCCGTGTGCGATACTAGAGGATAATAAATTACCCACTGTTTAAGTGTTCTGTTTCTTTGTAGTGTTCTTTCCGTTTATCTCACTGCGCCGGCGTGCTTGGACGTAATAATGGTCTCAGTATTTATAAATAAATAAATAAATAAATAAATAAATAAATAAATAAATAAATAAATAAATAAATAAATAAATAAATAAATAAATAAATAAATAAATAAATAAATAAATAAATAAATAAATAAATAAATAAATAAATAAAGCAATGGTTGCCCGTTCCAATCCTGATAACATTGCTTAGGTAAAAAAAAAATTAGCATATTTGAGGCAAACATACATTAAAGGTGTATTTGATCGCTTTTTGCGAAAACGAATTAGAAACCCCGCATCTTAAATCACCCGTCACAAAGCGATCTGCAAAATATAAAACCACGCGTATTTACCACAACACTGCAGAATTCATCGAAGAGAACAACTTTGACATTTAGAAAATCCCGAGGCTTAGAACAGCGGGGGCTGAAACTTAGAGTGTTACAGTCACAACCTGATACTCTCCTTTCACGCCACGCAGGCCGAACACCGAGGGTGTATTGGCCGTTTATTTTGTGATATTACGTTTCCAGAGCGGATGAGTACATAATGCTATGGGCAAAAGCAGCACAGGCAGTGACGGTCTTATGCATGCTTGGGAAAACATTGTTGAAACACTTGAGAAACCCCTTGTAATTATTCTTTTTGTTCCTGACTGCAGAGGTCTATGAGTTCTTCTTTTGTAGACAAATGAAAGCAACGAATATTACCCACAGTAAATGAACAGCTTACGTCACAGCCTCCACAAGTTTAGTTAACCGGGAACGTGCAAATAAATATGACGGATAAATAGGACTGATAATGACGAGATACGCTGCTTCACTCAGATTCTCCGTATGCCTTTCACAGAAGTCGAAGAACGAAGATTTCATGGAGTTGAAGACACGGATTGAAGAAAACCGCGGTGCCAGTCTGGTTCCAGACGTGAACACAGCCATCGAACCTGTGGCAGCCGGCAAGGCCATACTGCTCGGTAAAGGCGGTAATGCGCGGTCGTGCAGTGAATACACGGTCACTGCAACCCCACTTAAGTTAGTCATATCATTGTCGTGCACTCAGCATTGTTGGTAAGAGGCCCCACAAAAGCTCTAGAAGGTGGTTCAAAGCATCTTCTAGTGCTTTTGTCTGGGGCCCTTAAGCATCATGATCTACCGTGATATCACCTCTGGCTACACTACCTCTTCTCCCAACTCAGCGCCTTCAGATGTTTTTACATTCGCACCATATCTTCCGCATATTCATTACATGCGGCACTGCGGCAAGCATCCCAGGAAGTATGCAAAGTGCTAAAGAGGACGAAATCTATTTAAACATGTTTGTCTTGCTTGGAGTTATTCACAAATGTTTATGGCGCGGGATAGGCCTTTGCGAAGGTATGAGCAGAACACTACAGGCGGAGACCTTAAAAAATTTTCATTCAACCAAAGGGAACACCAAGAAATCAAGGCATTTCGCCAGTGGTGCCATTGCGAGCGTGAGCTCTGCACCAGCTCCTGCTTTTCTAGGCTTTTGGTTTTTTGCGACGCCATGGGCTCGTGCACACCTGGGTTGAACCTACCCCATTCTGTTCGTGCGTTCCTTAGCTCCGTCCACGGAGGGATAAGAAAATCCTGGTAGATGAGCAGACAGCGAGAGTTTTATGGCATTCTTTACGGCCCCTTGGTGAAGGGAACACGCCACTTTGGCTCCCGCATCTTGTGAGGAGCACTGCCAGATTTTGTGCAGGCACTGCTGGATTGTGTTCGGCCTCCTCTAACTTTGCGCTTATTGCCTTCTCTCTATATATATTTCCTGCAATTTCATTTTACGGCGAAGATGCTTCTGACTAGGTTTCCGTGGACGCTTTATGCACGCGAAAAATAATTCCGAGACTCCATATTTGTTTGGAGCGTGAGGCATCACATTGTGTCAGACGTTGGAAAACGAAAGTGCCGGTGTGTGATGTAGGAGTACGCGGTCATCATCAAAAAAACGCACGCCGATAAAATCACAATTAGGACTGTAAGATTATAAGTCTCATCCCTTAGATATACATGTTGAGTAGATGTGTTACTTATAGGGGGATTTTGAAAGATTGCTATACTCTTTGTTAGATAAGAAAGGTTTATTAAAGATTTTATGCTGCGCGACCCGAGTGGCCCTTGCGTACGTTTTCATGCCGTGTGGTAAGCAAACACGGTACGCCTTGTCAGAAGAGACCAGGGGGTGTTATACGCTGCCCACGCACGTCAGGGTGGTATTGAGGAGGGCGTGTGTACTTGTTGGCGTACGTCGAATGCACTCACCGCCTGTAATCGCATTCTGTGTTCGTGCCATGCCCCTCGACTAAGCAGAGCCTGAAATATCTTCACTCTGGTCTTCCGGCTTAAGGGGACTCACGTGATAATGTTCTTATGGGACTTACTAATTTATGATACAAGAGCTTGGAAACCTTTGGGCACTAATGCGGCAAGTTTTACAGATAAAGGGAAATGTTCGAAAGACCGTAGTTTACTTATCGTAGTGATATACAGTCTAGCCTCGTTACGACGAAGTAGTATTCGGACAGCGAGTTGTTCGTTGTAACCAATATTCGTTATAACAGCAGAGGTAAAAATAGGCTATAACCAAGCGACAATCAGGCTCACGCCGAAACACTTGATACAACAATGCATTTTTAAGGCTTCGAACCCACTACAAGCAAGGTAACCCTTACCTTTCTACTTGTTGCGTTTGAAGCTCAATAAAACGGACCATGAGTACGTGAAGTTAGAACAGAACAAAGTTCACGTGATAAAACAGACCTGCGTGCTTATTTATTTGTTGAAAAATGTTATCATAGACTGGTGGCTACTCACAGCCCTGAGCCGGATGAAATTTTTCAGTGTCCACGAACAAAGGGGTCTTTATACTTCTGTAATTGCAGACTACGGGTGGTCTTTTCAAGTAGCTTTTCAGCCTACTGGTCAAATTTTTCTTCGTTATATCCGATATCCTGGGGCTCTAACGGTTTCAATTTCGTTATAAAAGAATGTCACTGAAATAAAGCACGACCAACCAAAGTTTATATTTATTCACTATAACAGATAATTTGATATATCAGTGTTTAACTAGGTTCTACTATTATCAATTTTATATTACAATAAAAAAATTAACAATGAACACAATATTTTTAGCTAGTTTGCTGCTGGAAGGCGATAGGTATCTCAGAGGCCACTGTTTTTTCCTTACCCTGTGCAATTTCGTATGCACAACGGGGATAGACAAGACGATTTACACGTTCCCCCCTCTCTTGCCCCCATTCTTCATGCCTAACTGTACCTTTAGTTACCCCTTCTAAATGAATAATATTAATAATGATAGTTCTTAAATTCAGTACAGAAGAAATATACTTCCAAATTAAAGAATCTGGGCTGTTACGAACGTATTCACGCAGCTGCAAATATTTCGTATTGGTGCACGATGGTTTTTAGCCCCGTGGGTCAGGAATTAGTAAGTCTCAAAAGATGGTCATCAGGCAAGCGTCGCTTAAAGTGAGCGCGGATTGGGTTGCGATGCGCGTGTTGCAGTACGTGTCTGGCTCTCCTTTGTCGCGTAGCGGACGAGGCTTTGCTGCGAGCGCTCATCATGGCCGACTGCAGGCAGCATGGCGGCCGGCGTTGTCGCATGGCCATCCTCACAGAGAACATCTTCCTCGTCCGCGTCGGCATCGCCACACGCAAAGGCAGCCCTTTCGTCGCTTCATTAAACCGCAGGTATTGCGTTGCCTTTCGCTTTCGTCGCCTTCAGTGTGACCTCTCTTGAGCTTTCCGCTTGTTCCTGGCCAATCCCCTGTCAAAACTCGTCAAAAACGGAAAGATATTGCTTTTTTAGTTATCTTAAAGACTCTGAACTACTGATTTCAACTTGATGAAAAGCAAGCGTTTATCCGCCATCTTCCCCTACTTCGACAACAGTTCCTACTATACCATATTAAAAGTATCACTACTGACTGGTCAGGGGCACCAATAAGTCTATTAGGATTGGTTGAATTTGTATCCCACAATGCAAACACTATTATATTGGTGGTGCTTGTGCGCATTTTCTCGTCCGGTAAAATCTTCTGGCAGGTTCTAGAACCACGTGGGCGTCGTTGCTATGTCGTTTTATTTGCAACTCCACGTTCATGGCGTAGTGGGGCAACAAGGTGCAAAACGACCAAATGGCCGGCGTATGTCGGTTCGCTGTAATTGTGCTGCAATAATCGTACACAAGTGGCAAACAAGGAGTAGGTGGAGAGCATAGAAGAGGTGTGTGGAGAGGGAGAGAAGGGAGGGCGTAGTCCACCTCTTTTGGCGACTTTCTTCGGAAGCGTACAAATCCTGCTTGCTGCGTGACCACGAGATGGGCATGGCGGGTGAACAGGAAAGCCGGTATGGGGAGCGGTCCATTGCTATAACCCCAATGACTCCTGTATCAGCCGGACTACGTGATCCCGCCCAGAATGTTCCGGCTTGGTTCGTCGGGCAACCTGAACTACATGCTTAAAGACCACCAGCAGAAGGAGCACCCGTGTATCCGCAACTACGACGCCGAGGTGGGCGGACTGTCCAAGCCCATTGGGCTGGCCGAGATGGAGAGCGCCTTCCTGCTACTGCTGTTCGGCACCGCCCTCTCGATGCTCCTCGTTCCAGTCGAGTTCGCCGCCCACTGGGCGCGCACTCGCCGCCGAGCTCGGATGCTGGCGCTGCCTTCCGCTGGACACGACGACCCGGGCTGGCAGTCGGCGTGGTCGGTGGAGGGTGTCCGCAAGGTATGCTTTAGAGCGCAAGCTCTACTGCGCCATGTCTGGCAAAGTCATTAACCAGTGTGTCGTGTTACTCCCTCTTCCTTTTGTGTTCGTTTTATTCAAGCTGATTCCCACCGAAGATGTACCAACTAGCACAGACCAGAGTCATTAACCAAGTCGCAATAACGTTGAGCCGCCGGAGCGCAACTGGCTGGTGTAAAAGGCGTTGCGGAGTGGCGTCGCAGATGCACTCGCTGGGATCCTCGCCGCCGCGGTATCACGTGACTAGAGGAGGGTCTAACGGCTTCTTCGCCGACACTTGCTCCCTTAGCCTCGCGAAGGGTTGCCCGCCGCCGCCGGAGTGAGGTTTGAACGGTGTGGCCTAACTTACCTAACATTAATAAGCACAAGTTTACGGACGACGGTGTTGCCAAATTGCAGGGGCAAAATTTTCAAACTTTACTGCGCAGAAACTGTTGTGGGCGTGTGAGTGGGGAATAAATTGAAATGTTCTTAGTCTGCAAGGCCGGTCCGCATCCTTTGAAGACTCGTCGTTTTTCAAATCTGAACAGGGCAATCTAAAAAAAAAAAAAAAAAACTCAGGTTATTAGGTAGAGACTAGCCCGAGGGCAGAGTGTTGCCTCTTGGCAATTCTCAGTTATTCTTTGTTTAGCAAGGTTATAGTTATATCCGCCTCTGTAAGTTGTGCGGTCCGTCAGATTCTTCCTCCAAGTTCATTGATCACTTAATCGAATAGTTGTGTTTTATACAAAACAAGTACCAAAAATACCCAACAATTCTTGCTGGCGACTTCAATTATCCAGGGATTGATTCGAGGTCAAGCAGACCACACGGCAGCACAAAAAGGCATGAATGCCAAGGATTTTTTCATGTGTTATCTTCCTTGAGTTTGATTAAAATGGTCAGGTTGCCTACACGTGTCGACACAATTTTAGATCTTGTACTGACCAGAGAGCTAAGCAATATGCTCGTACATGTTTTAGACAGCATCAAAAATCACAACGTAGTACATTACCAGGTAACATAACAAAGCTCCGAAACCCAGATTAAAAATAAAACAATTTTTGATTACAGCCGCGCGCACCCTGACATGATACAAACCGAATTGGTATAATTTTCCTCGCAGTTCTTCACTTCCTTTGGTCTCAGAAATTTAAATGCAAACTGGCAAATTGTTCGCGACAAGCTTCTGGAACTGAAAGAAAAGTACGTTCCAAGAATCAGTATCACGCCATCGACGCAAAACGCGTGGTTTACGACCGGCGTTAAATGCCGCATCACTAAGAAAAAGCGACTTTATTCTATGACCAGACGATCTGGTTCAGTCGGTGACTGGAAGCGGTACAAAGAACAATATAAACTGTGCAAAGCAGAAATTGAGGCAGCCAAGAAAAAAAATTTCCGCAACGATGCAAGAAATCTACTGCAGACCAAAGCGAGAAAATTTTGCAAAGAGATAAATCGAAACTACTCATCACCATCGTCCATAGCATTAGCTAGAAATAGTGCACTCCTTTCCTCATTAGAGGCTGAAGAGGAATTCAATTCTGTTTTTTGTTTTGTGTTTGCGAATGAAAGCCCATTACCAGCCACTCTTAATATACATTCCTTAAATTCAGCAAAGAATGACTTGCTTATCACTCATGAGGGTATTGCTGCAGCCATTGATAAGACCCCCGACCAACTGTGTACCACGCCCCGATGAAATACGCAGCAAACTACTACTAATACGCAGCAGCAAAAACTAGAACCAGGTTATGTACACCATTAACAGAAGGTCAACCGTTATTCTGTTGACAAAACTAAGGAGGACCAATAGGCTTGCTAACAAAATATTCTTCACGAACACAGTTTTCTTTTTTTTCAGGTCTAGGGTATCGGGGCGTCTTTTCTACCTAGGATATTTAGTCGGCCTTTCCTTTGTGTGTTCATTGCGGAATGGGTTTCCTTGTTTCCTAAACAGGGGCGCCCTCTGATCGGCCTCCAGCACGGCTGGCAGCGAGCCGACTGCGTGGTCTGGACCACTGTAGGTCCAGGAGCTCACGTCCTCACCGACTGCTACCCTGCCTTCGGCGAGTTCGGAAGGCGGCCGCTGTTCGTGAAGGAGGCGTCACCTTATTCATTCTACCAGTCCTGCTGGAATTATGCGGTCCCAAGCGCTAGATCGCTTTCGCTGGAAGGAAGAGCACCAGGACAAACAGGCCGCATCGTTATGGTCGGGGAATGGCCGTGATCGATGTTCCGGCTGTTGTCGGAAAATTGATTGTGGTAATGCTTTGCCACTACACAACTGCAAAGCATTATAATTGTGTTGTTTTCGCTGTGTAGTTTTCCTTATTACCTCAACCTATTAATCACGTGTTTCTTGCAATGAGCTCACAGCAATGTGGAGTGCATCGTCATGGTCGGTGGATCAACACGGATCCGGTGAAGGTATTCGGATATTGTGTGCAGTCGTCTTGCTGTTTGTTCCATTAAAGCGTTAATCTCACCACTCACTCCTCTCACGCATGCTGCCTGATAGTGATAGGGATAAGTAACTTATATGACCAATATAAAAACCACCACTTGTGAGCGCTGTTTGAATATTTATTTTTTTCACAGAATCAGACTTGTACACCTCCAAAGACATGACTTATTTAAAACTTCAAACAACCGTGACCCTCACCGATTCCTCCGCCTGAAAGCACTCGTGCGTTATATCTGGTAGGTAGTTTCTCAACGATCGATGGCATCATGTGTATGTTCGTGGGCTTGTGTGTGTGTGCGTAGGCGTGTGCACGTGTGTACGTGGACATGTATGCGTACCTGCGCGCGCGCGCACGCATGGATGCGCATGCGTGCATTGGAAACATTCTCGTCAATATCCTCAAAATAATTTCGCTCTACCGAATAAGAATTCGCCTGCCCTTTACCCTCAATGATAAGTAGATTCTCTGCCGCTGTGTTTTGTCTACATTGTCCTGCGTGTTGGCAGTCTAAAGCGTGTGTCGCCCAGTCATGAATAAACATATGGATAGACCTCGTAAAATCGTGCCATGTTTTATTCAACGTAGGAATCATATAAATTCTGGAGCGACGGAGTTTATAGAAATTTTCCAATGAAAGCTACCCGCTTATAATAAACATGCAGCCATTAAGCGGAGTGCCGCTATTTTTTGTTCATTGTTATTGCAATTTCGCCAGCCTCTAAAGACGACGACACATGGTTAAAACGAGTTCAATGCCCTTTTAAAGCTAAATCGAGTGCGCCAACCGGTAAGACATGGAAACGCTACGAGAGTTTGAGGAATATCGTCAGTATTGATCGATGATTACGTGCTAAGGGGCGAATCACAATATCCAGTATTACGAAGAGGCGGTCTCTTAGCCTTCAACCGAGCGTCCGGGCTAACCCCGGTACTAGCGCCATATTCTTCCCTAGGGAGCCTGGGGAAATACTAGTGCGTTATTGTTCCCATAGCAACGCTGCCCCAATGTTCGCCTTGAAGGCGTTATGATTGTCATGGCAACAATGTGATCGGGCGCAGCTCGCGTGGGGGAGAGGTGTGCTCTCGCCCTCTAATGCCAGTTTGATTCCGCCACCCCCTTCCCACCCCCCGATTCACAGCCAGCGCTGCTACGCTGCCCAGCGTACTCGGTAACGGAGCCAGCTCGAATATCACTTGAACACTATTCGCGTTACGTGGGCAAACGCGGCGTGTGGTGAGAAACACTTATGCGCAATACAACACAGACAAGGTTGCCTGTCATCAAGCGTAGCACACGAAGGAGGTTCTAACATTTCGCTAACAGCACTCAAACATTCTTCTTGTTGCGATTCGTCCTGGTGTTCTCGGCGTCCGTTTCGCAGCACCATCATATGCGAGAGAACACACACAAAAAAATCCCACTACATGACACGCACGTCGACCTCGCCGCCTCGCTGAGTGGCAGCGGCAGCAGCGGTGACCGTTTTCGCGCATGCGCGCCGCCAGTCGCACCGTGAAGAAGTGGAGGACAAAAATGGCTGCGGCTTAGCTCAGCTAACCGTGGATATGCAAAGCAAAGGCTTGGCTTAGTCTGGTGGAGCCTTGGTTTCGTTTTGTTAACCTTTGATTTAGCTGTATTGCCCACCACGTCTCAAAACCGTTGGGTTCCTTCAACGCTCACAGAACGAGGCCGAGCGAACGCACCATTCCTTTACGACGGGTGCGAGACGAGTCACGTAGCCCGAAGCGACCCATCGCCGCATGCATGGGTCGCTAACAGCACTCGCTAACAGCGGTCCGCTGATTCACGCGATGCGCTTCGAGGGGTCTCACCGGGGGGTGTGTCTCCGCTCAACAGGTCACCTTGTGCATCCGCCGCGAATTGGCTGGTCGAAAGTAGTAAAGCTTTGCTTTAAAAAGAGATGAGGAGTATTTCCCCAGGCCCCCTACATCTAGGGCTGCGATAATAAAACCGAAACTAGAAAAAGTAACTGGCATATATGACGGTTGATGCCAGCATACCTGCCTTACTGTCTTACTTAAACACTACATGGCGCCAAATTTCATACTTCACAATGTTTAGTGCAAAATTTAAATTATTTCTGCTATTTTTTAGAAAATCTATGTGGTTACATCATTGTATAAAACGCTGGCTTTCATATCAGCTAGAGGACATGCCCTCTACAAAAATTGGTTGTATGTCCCTTTCTTAA
The DNA here is from genome assembly GCF_048455015.1 of Haemaphysalis longicornis. Taxonomy (NCBI): domain Eukaryota; kingdom Metazoa; phylum Arthropoda; class Arachnida; order Ixodida; family Ixodidae; genus Haemaphysalis; species Haemaphysalis longicornis. Next base: position 1,360,485 of record NW_027526394.1, read on the forward strand.
AATCCTTCTGGAAGGAGAGTCCGGTAGCAATGGTCGCAGTCATAGAGTTTCATACTAATATACACTAGAGGGAAATGTGGCGCCACCGTCTAGGGGAGCCGCGCTTCGGTGAGCGTGCCGTCATGTACCGGGCAGGCACGTTCCACTTGTCTTTGGCATGGCTCACGAACAGGCTGAAAAGTTGGCTTTGGCTGCAAAAATGCAACAATATTACTGCAGAAAATTAATCGAATTTGTTCTGTTATTAAAAAATAAAAGCTCCATAAAGATTTATTTGCCAGGGATTATTTAGAAGCTTCATGGAAGATGAACAGAACAACAATGTTACCCCTTTTGGCTTCAAGACGACAAAGAAGCCATGTGGCTAACCAAGCCAAGGAGGCGAGGAACGTCGCTAGCTGCAATGGCGCCGCCCACGGCGGCACGCGAATGCAGCGCCAGATTTCCCTCTAGTATATATTAGTATGAAACTCTATGGTCGCAGTGGTGGCCCGGAAAATTGGCGCATACTCACTTGGAGGGATTCGCCAAGGTTTTTTCTGAATGAAAATGCAGATGCGGCAAAATAGTAGAGTAGCAGAAATGAATTTAGTATGTAGAATCAAAAGAGATGGGAAAAAGGAAAGATAGACGAACGAGAAATGAAAAAATGTCAGCCTGATTGGAAAAGCTTTAGCCCCGCCGTCGAGCCCTCACCGAAATGAATGAATGGATGGCGTGACAAACAGCCCCACGCCAGTGACCAGCCTTCACTCCCCCCAAAACTAAAAGCACTGGTAGAGTAAATTGCAGCTCCAGCAACCTTCTTCGATGATCGAAAATCGGGGACGAAAAAAGAACAAATGTTAATCCGATTCAATTTTTTCGACAAACTGACAAAGGGGAAAATTTGTCAGATATGCCCGATATAGGTATCGATGAAGTGGGGGGATCGCACAGCGAAAAGCGGTCAGCGATACTTCGCGCGATTGAGTTTGGCAGAGAATTCTTTTCCAGCGGAACCTGAGGTGTTCAATTTCAGGACGCGTGTGCAGCCCGTGATCAGACACGTCTTGGGCGAACAGGAATTGGCAATAGCGGGCTAACAACGCGCAAGCGAATGGTGGAAGCACGTCTATAACCGGAAACGGCAATGCCATCTTCGCTAACATATCAGCCGCTTCATTGAGGGCTGATCCACCGTGGCCAGGCAGCCAATCAAGCCTAATTGCCCGCACATGAATGGAAACGCTGGAATAAAAACTTTAAGCATTGGACGTACACTTTCCGAGGAAAGACCCATGCACACGGGAAGGAAATCAGTGAGTAACATATTTGAAGATTGCGCCGAATCAAGTTGCGGGAAGGCAAGAAGAATAGCCGAAAATTGTGCACAAAAGATAGGAATATAATCTGTTAAACTGAATGAACAGAAAACAATTCCATGCCGGAGGAAAGATACCCGCCGCAAATTTCTCATTTTTCCGCGAGGCGTCGGTTCGCATACCCACGTGCGATGGGTGCTCAGACTGGTGAATCAGGAGAATGCTTTAATTTATGTTAGCTAAAAGAATCTTGGCATTATTAGGGAAAAGGTTATAGAACGAAATCTCCACTAGTGTGTATTGAAACTGTAAGACATGAACTGCAAGGAGCGTGGAGTTTATCGGATTTAGTTAGGAATTGTCAAAAATGACTTGTGGGCGCGAGAAACGAGACCAATAAGAACCGAAAAATGACATGGCGTGTTGGATAACTTCTAGTCTGGCCAGCGCGGTCACAAGAGACTTGGCAAATGCTTTGATTGTTAGGTATTTGAAACTGGAATTAAGCGTTTGGACTGCAGCTTCTAAGTACAATACTTGAATCAGGACGAAACTGGGCAGGCCTAAGCAGCAACGAAAATGTTCCAGCTTTACCAAATGCAGGAGATTATAGGTAGCAGAGCCAGAGAATAAAATACCCAAATTCTAAGATTGGTCTAAAATATATGCTGTAAATCATCAAGAGCATATCTGTCCCCAGACCTGTTCGCTTATGGCGAAGAACCCTTAGTAGAGCTACGGCATGGGACTCTTTCGTAGCTATATATTCGATGTGGAGGTCGCAATTCCATTTAATATTATATATGACTCCAGGGTATTATCGCGAATCAACCTGACAAATGGATTGTTCATGATGGGGTAATGAAATCGATATTGGGTCTTCAAGAGGAAACACGACAAAGGCGCACTTAGTAATTTAAAAAGAACTTTCAAAGCATACAGCCGTGCTTCCAGGTCTTTCAAGTATGACTGAAAAGAGTGAAACAAAAAATGGATGTCTTGCGACGAAGAGAAAAAGGCATGCCATCTGCATGAACATATGTATGCACATCTGGGTGAATAGGTATGGAGCTCAGAAGCACAATAAATAATACGGGGACATAACAGACCCCTGGGGGACTCGACACGTCTGCTTATACCGAGAGGAGGCGTAATCATGCTGATAAAAGGAAAATTCTGTGTTTTCCAGAAAAGCCGCTACCCACGCAGTGATGTACCCCGGGAACAATAGCCAGCTAATAGAGCTAGGAGGATGCCCCATTGTGCACTGTCGTAAGCTTTCGAGATGTCAAGACGACTAAAGCCGCAATCTGCTTATTCCGTCAAGCCCAGTGGATGCCTCTTTCCAAGTCTATATGCACCCACCAGATAGAGCATCCTTCTCTAAAACCGATTTGTCGGCAGTTTAGTAGGTTATTGGCACCCAAACACTTGCCTATAGGGAGAAGCAAAACGCGCTAAACTGCTTCAACAGGAGTGGATGTTGTACTATTGGCCGACTAGTATCAATTGTATATCCAAGCTCCGGTTTCTTAACAAAAGGCAAATTTTGGCGAAACGCAATTCCAGAAGTATCCACGCGTTTTTAAGAGAAATATTATCTACATTTACCCGATTGCAGAGGCTTCATTGTACAATTTAATGATCGTTGTAATATCGTGTGGTAATACCGCCTGGACCAGGCGTAGATGCCGGAAGACCAGAAATAACTGTATCTAGTTCGCCTATAGCGACCTCTTGAAGATCAGCCGGGCCTACATTTCGATCGCTTGACGGCGAAATCCTCGCCACAAATCGCTGCTGTAGGTCACCAGCAATACTCTACAAGAAGTCCATGGTTTCTTCTGGCGTACAAACTAGGGAGGGTGTGTTCATAGAGAGAGAAACATGATTTCCTAGTCATGAGAAACTTGAATAATGCTTGTACGCGATTTGACTGGGATAGGGGGGAAAATCGGACAACATTGAATTTTTCCTTCACACTTGATACTGTTCGCCTAAAATTTACGTTGTAAATTTTAAAATTAACCATGCTAGCTGGACTCTCATTGTGGAGAAGCTGCTGCCAAGCGGAGTTTCGACGGCGGAAGCCTCTAGTACACTCCTCATTCCACCAGCGGCTACAGGAGTTGCTATATACTCATAAGACCGTAAATTTGGTCAAAGTACAGAATACTCGTGACAACACTTCATGGCTTGTAGTTCTGGTCCATAGGTGGAAGAGCTGAGATTGTATAGCACACCTCCGAGGATAACTTAGTACGTGGCGTGGTATTTTCGCTGTGCAAATTAGAGGGATATGGCCACTGTTGGCCGCGCAATCAACTGTTCACCAAGAGGATACCAGCCCTGAGGTCCCAAAAGTAACGTCTAGGACAGACCGAGACTGAACGTTTATAAAAGCAGCATTGCCCACATTTAGACAGTGTAAGTCATTATCTCCAGCCCATTCCCACAGACGATTCCCCTTGGTGTCTGTCCTAAATTCACAAGACACATTAAGCGAGCTGGAGTCTCCCGCCACAACCACACCTTTCTGGCTAACCGATGGACCTCATCTAAAGATCTCACTTCGGAAATTCCGTTGAGAAAATACGCAATTATCAACGAGAAATAGTGACATCCTGGCCGAAGCGTATCGATACCAAGAATCGCCTATTCTGAGGACATGGGCTAGATAGTGCTAAACGCATCACAACAGTTGTAATGGATGCCAATATCACTAACCCGCCACCACGGCATTGATGGTCCCGTCTAAACGTGCAGTAGATAAGAAATATAAAAACTGTGCGGCAGGGGAACCGGGGAGAGACTCGATGCGCTGTAAACCGGTCCGGCGCGCCGCTAGTTCGGCAGTACCCCGAGAGATGGCACCGCCGCTCCGCGCGCTGGCACCGCGAACGTGTGCGCGCGGGAGCGCGAGAGTCAAATCGGAGAGCCGGATTGGTGAGATTCGCCATTGAAGGCGGCCGCGGCGGACCATTTATCTCACCTGGGGACTGTTTGTGTCCCCGCCGTGACTGCCGCCCGCTCAAAATCGCGACCGGATGGCGTGACTCGTGATCGCCGTCGAGCTTCGTGCTGGCATGCTTCGAGAGACACCAAATAAGTGGCTGCGCTGCGGCACTAATAATTCTACTGGATTCTCATATCGGCGAACCTCGCGGGCCTTCTGCCGATGCGGAGCCCACGTGGTTGACGAGTGGGGAGGTAGCGTTCTGGGCTACGCCGGAGAGCCGGCTGCGTCATCCCCAAGAACCTACCCACTCGGCTTTATCTATTCCAGCGCACGCCAGACGCCCCTGTCCCACTCTGCGCCCACTTCCTTATTCCCCCTACCCAATACGACATTCTGTAGGAGTGCCCCTACAACCCTACCCTACCGCACAGTTATACCGGAGTCTAATTTCAGTCGGAGTAGTCTAACCGGAGCCTGGCTGTTGCGGCGAGTCTCCAAGACCAACGGGAACTGGCGGCCCACATCACCAGGGCCGTCAACGGCTGCCTGGTCCGAGACGGCTGATTCGCCCCACCATCCCATTAACAATACTACATATTCCACATGGCGCCCGAACATGGGTCTCGTCTTCCGATCAATTCCGGGTTGCGTGGTGCGGATGGTGTCCGCGGACAATTACCGCGAGGACAGGGGATCCCGATCTTCAGTGCGTCTGCTACATCGACCGCAGACGTGGTTCAGGCTACCTCATTTAGCAGTGTGTGCATTCGGTCGCGATCGACCGCTCATGATCACGACCGAATGGCGTGATTCGTGAACACCGTCGAGCTTCGTGCTCGCGTTGTTTGGGAGATCCAGATAAATTGCTGTGCTTCAGCACTACTGTCTACTGTGTTCTCGTGTTGGTGAACCTCACTGGGATGCGGTGGAGGCGGGGCCCACGTGGTTGACCCACCAGTAGCTAGCGTGGTGGCTTACGCCGGAAAACCAGCTAGGTCCCTCCAAGACCCCCACGTAGTCCACAAGTAGAAAATGGTTTTGCAAGTTGGCACAGGCAGGAAACTTAAAGAGTTTGGTAATGTTTACAATTGCAAAATTTCAGACTCTGGCTAATATAAAGCGGTGAGGCCCTGGCGCCACACTTTCTGACATGCCCCCTCACAATCGTCGAGTGTAAATCCCTACTGCTCGATGGAATTAAAGAAGCGGATAAGAAGATTCACTTCTCGTTACAATGCGTTTTGGAATATCGGAGTAATCGCCAATACGTCTTACAGATGCCCATGAGTTGGCTGTTTTAAGAATCAAGCAAAATCCGCATATTCTTTATTACTGAGGAATGCTTTCTACATTTACACGTGTTTGTATTCTGTAGAAACTATCTTATGCGGCAGAGAAGAAGAAATTCGAAACATTTTATGTTGGAGAATGATTGAGGAAATAGGGCAATTCACCTACGGACATCATCATCATCTCGTCGCCATTCATTCAGCTCATCCTCACAATCCCCTTCAAGTGCCGAATGGGGAACACCTCAAGTGTCACGGCAGAGAACAGTGTCCAGTCTGCCACACAGCAGCTGGTTGCCACCGCCGAAACGCAATACTCGGACGACGGGGACGTCGATAGCGAAGGTGGCAACGACAGTTGCAAAGAGCATTCTCACCACCACGGCCACCGTCACCCTTGCAGAAGCAGCCCACCGCTGCATGACGTAATCAGCGAGGTGAGTGTAGCACCCTTGTGCTCTGCCTACCCATGTGCACCACTGCCCACTGCCTCCTACCGACTTACCTTAGGCTTGGCGCACTGCTACAGAGTTTCACTACATTGTGTACATCTTTTTCAGGTAGTTTGCTAGGCTGGTTATGAATTGGGCTATGTTTATGAACCGCTTACACATTGCCACTTTAGTCTGGCTACGCTGTTCTCATCGTGGTGGGGTGACCATTATTTAAACAAATAATTTTGGGCGAGTGACTACGCCCTTACAGAGAACACTGAAAGAAAACTTAAGTCTGCCTAGGGAGCCATTTGGAAGAAGAATGACAGAAGTAAAATTTCGAGACAGGAAACGTGGGCTTTTGATTATGAAGCAAAACTCAGATTGACGATGTGCTTTGTCAAATCAAGGTAAGTGTAGAAGTGATTACATGTAATACGGAGAACAGACAACCAATGGACCACCAGGCTACCTTAGCAGCTACGGAGAGGGGGTAACTGAAACAGTAGGTGACGATAACTGAATAGAGAGACAGAATAAGGGCATTCGGAGGCAAAGAATAGATACGGACGGCGCACGATACACGGAGTTGGTAGACAGTGAGACATGTCTTCATCCTGCTGTGGACAGAAAACCGGATGATGAGATGGTGATGATGTAATTAGGATATTCTGGGCTTCTTTTTAACGATGAGTCATGACGAGATACCTGCAGCTTTTCAGTGTCAGTACGGCGTAGCGCTCAGACGAAGCAATAAAGATCCTTACAGTATCTGCGCTGGAAGCCGGATGACGTGATTTTTGTTGTTTTCTTAGGAAAGCCTCAATCACGGTATCAGAAATATTTTATGGAACCCGTTCGGCAGGGCACCACCAGCAATGCGTCTCCATCTTCAGCCAGACATGTCGTCGGTCATGTGTGGCATCCCAGCCACCACCAGTCATTGGCTAACTGTACATCGGCCGCCTGCCATGAGCCACTGGAGATTCCCTCCGCCTCTCATGGCTTGGACGAGTGTCCCATCCTGGCTTCAAGCGGTGCCTTTAGCGCATGGCAACAGCCATGGAACCAACATGTAAGCGTGCCGCTTGACTTTTCATTCATTGCAAACCACGAGCGCAACTCTTCTTACAGTTCCTTATAACAGCAGGGCCACACTCATAACTTGGCTCCTCGGGTAAGAGGATGAGGTCGTCCCTGGTCAGTTAACAGTAAGTGGGGATGATATTGAATATGTGTCGTAATGAGTATCGATCACTCATGAGAAAAATTTACGGACAATCAGGGTGTAATTCTAGGTAAGTTATTGCCCACATGACAGGCTAGCAGCTAGTCAGGGCGATATTTTTTTAGGGGTTAAATAATCGCTCAGGCAACAAAACATTGCTGCGCTAAACGGGTCCAGATGAATGTCGCTAAATGAGCATTCTTTTGGTCCGACACTTTTTTGCCTGACTGCATACAACGTGGTGATGAACACAAATACTGAGAGAAGGTACGCACACATGCACGTACTAAATGAGCATTCTTTTGGTCCGACACTTTTTTGCCTGACTGCATACAACGTGGTGATGAACACAAATACTGAGAGAAGGTACGCACACATGCACGCACACACTTCTTTTGTTGATGATGTTGTAGATGGTGGCGTATACAGTGTGCAGGGATGGAGCAGGGTGCATGGGTTATTGAGCAGACCTGGGAGCAGGGAACATTGCTTTTTGTAGCAGGGTTGGAGCAGCCAGCACTACCTTTTGGAGAAAGTTTGGAGCAGCCAGAAAATTGTCAGTGGGCTTGCACAGGCTGCTGTGAGGCCCCTGTCAATTAAGCTTAATTTTTTATCAGCTATAGTAGGCTTTCTACAGAGCACTAGAACCCACTCCGAACCAGGAACGCCGTTCATCTAGTATATCTAGAATTTTGCAATATGGGGAGTTATAAGACCCAGCGAGTGGGCTGCGTTATCACCACTCAAAGGGGAAGCCTCACCCACAGATTCAAAGGGGATCAGATTAGAGGTCTCGCTTCGTGTCCGGTATACGGTAGGGTTTAGCGAAACCGCAGCGGCATTCCGTAAAACGAGGCGTTTGCTTGCATTTTTTCTATCGAGCAGTGGTTTCAGTGCGTGCGCAGCCAAACATAGATTTGTCCTCTCCCGTCGCGTAATTTGGAAAGTCGACGAGCGTACGCCGTAGACTATGAAACGAGAACGTGTTAGAAGGCATAATTAGTGCTGGAGCATCCTCCACATAAGCAAAGTTAAACCCGAAGACCCCAGGCGAAAAGGACCAAGTAACTCACAACAAAGGCGAACCGAATTAGCAAGCAGCGGAAAAGCGTCCAAGACCCTGTTTGTTCAATACAGGCCGATACTCCCGCCACGCGTTTATATTGATGTTAACCTTCAATAATCTACATTTTTCATGCGAATATTATTCTGTTTTCTATATGTCTGCGATTTGACGCAAAAGGACTTTACTCACTTTTAGTCAGTTTCTATTAATTGTGACAAGCCGGCTGGCACCGGTTAAAAAAACCGCGAACTGCCTGCGGCCTAACAGCTAAGCAAATGCCAACATCCACAGCCGCCCATAACCTTGATAAAACCGAAACCATAACCGCATTAAAACCGAAAACAGATCGTTTTAGCCACGTTTTCGGGCAGGGGGCATGATGGTGGTCATATTCCGAGGCTCACTTCTGGATATGCGGCGCAGGGCACCGCTGATAAACCAGTTTGGCGCAACAGGCACGGTTCGGCACTGGATGTCGCAGGTAAACAAGGCTGGCGCTCAATGGCGCAAATGGCGCCGCTGTTCCACCTCTGAGTGTGTCTGTAGTAGGTTCTTTAGTTTGAAGTGCTTAGCCAAGAGGTAACTCTCTTCTCTGCCGTCTGATCACAGGTCCCTGGCGGCGGCGGTGGGATCGTAGTTCACGACGGCACCGTTCGCTCGCTCCATCTCCCGCTGTTCGCGTGCACCCTGGTCTCCGCTGGCGCCATCCTGGCTTTGGCTTCAGGCGTGCTGGCCCTGGCAGCATGGCACCTCTACCGGGAGCCGCTCGGGTTTGAGCTTGCGCGCAACGCGTCCGCCTTGATGCGCGCTGCCCAAGCAGCCCAAGCCGCCCACGCCGCTTCTGAAGCCAACGCGTCTTCCGTCCCCGATACAGCGCATGGCAGCTCTTCCCATCTGACACCGTGTGCCACCCCGAATAATGAAGACCTTGAAGCGCTCTCACTTTAAATAATTATGGTTCTTTTATAACCACTACTCGGAATCACACCGTGCATTTGCATCAAGTGGCGATGAAACGCTAAAGGATTGCTTTCAGTAATAAAACATGAAAATGAACAGTAGGTGTTGTACCCCAGCAACCAAGCTACATATTAAGCAAGCTTTAAATGAAGTTGGCATTGACTGAGAGGCGCGCTCAGCCTTCATTGCGTCTTGACCAATCCCGAACGCTGGTTAGATACACCTCTTCATGCAGGTGTTTGGTTTTTCTGACCAGACAACTCCCTGAATTCAAGCTAAAAGTTACTGTGATGTGTATCTGATACCAGCGGTGGAGCAATCTATTGGCATTGGTAATTTTTTTTGCGTACCTACCGCATGCGTTGGGCAAGGTGGGTATGTGCTTGAGACAGTTTTTTGCACACGATGAACCTCCAGTTTAACAGTGCAGGCGCCAGTATTGTGGCAACTTCAAGTAATAGTAAAGGGCAGTATACCGACCCAACCTGAATTATTGTTTTGCGCCTGTATTGTGGCAACTTCAAGTAATAATAAAGGGCAGTATACCAACCCACCCTGAATTATTGTTTTGCCTGCTGGACTAGATTGGCATGAGCCTCGTGCATGAAAATTAGCAGTGGCTTAGCTCGGCTATGCCAGGATATACCTAGCGTGAGCTAAGGATCTTAGGTTTCCTGGCTGTCAAGGATTAGCTTATTATCATGCTTACTGCTCCTAAAACGATTTACAATCCAATACAATCCGATACAATCAAATCCAATTCGATGCAATCCAATCGCGGCAGCGGCGTCGGCGGCTCCGACGCGCCATCTGTGCGCCGTGAGACGTCACTGCTTCTCGCGCATGCGCAGCGCGGCTGTCCAGGAGCTACGCGAAACTGCTCAACGTCGGCCAGTGAGCTCAGGCCAGAAGATCCTGAAATTTTGTTATCAATTAAGGACTTGGGGCCGGGTCTGAGCGATTCTCTCTTCTAAAATTATGGTACTTTTGTTTTGCCATGAGCACTTATGAGTCTGCTGAAACTCTATTTAATCTGCGCCAAGGTTCGGCTGGGCAAGGCCGTGTCGGTCAGGGGGGGCCGAGGAGACGGTTTTTTTTTTAAAAACGTTTATGCTAGGCATCAATATACGAATTTTAGGCTTGTGTTACAATCTGAAAAATGGGAAACTGGGCCCAAGGTGAGCATAGAGGCAGAAAAGACGATTTCGTATGGTTTATGTTCCGCTATTACTTGAGCATTAATGATAGAGGCTTGCAAAGTAGGAACTTAAGGTGACACAATGCGCAATCAAGAAATAAATATGGGGCCAAACAGCTGTGACGGAAAATTAACTTCATTCCCCACAATCTTACAGCAAATATCGATGACGCCTGGTACCAAATGAATGCATGGAGCTCAATTGTTATATTGATGGGGTCGCAGTTGGCTTGTCGACCGAACAAGCAGTGGGCGCAGTCCTTAACACTTGTGGAAAAATTACCTAAGTAACAAGTGCTGACGCCCCATTTCCTGTTGAGTCTATGAGGCCGTGTTTCTTTTGACGCTATTTAGCCTGATTCTGTCTGGATATATTGACATATTTAAAAATACGCTGCGGTAGTTGGGCAAACTACACGATTTCACCGATGCCCTGAAGAAACGGCGAAATTACACCCCACACAAAACATTCGTGTATACCACGTTGTCATACTTTACCCAAACACAGCCTAGCCAGCTCCACACCGTCACACATGACCACGTTGCAAGTGGAAGGAAGGAAGGGACACACTCCCGGCCATATGCACACAGACGCCACTACCATCGACAACTAAAGGGGAATGTAGGTCTCTCTTCCACGGCAGACTGCTCACTACCGCATTGAAACTCATCTGGCAATGGCCGCTGAAACGAATGATCACCGTCGTTTGGACACGTGCTAAACTCTGCTCTCTTACATACCAGGATATCAACCAACACTGCAGACACTTCTACAAGGTGTACCGTAAGGCGCTCTCACCAAACAGGATAGATAGAAAATTTATCGGACGCGGCATGGCGGGGATGCATCAGCCGCCTCGACCCAGAAAGCCGATGAGGGATCCGATGTGTGCAGCCAGCTCCAGGATGTTAAAGAGCTTCCCACCGACAATGTCCCATAATACCCCCCCCCTCCCCCGAGCCTGGTTCCCAATTTCGCTTTAGTTTTCACTTCTACGTGGCCGCACTGTTGACAACCCGACACTATTTGGCACATGTTGCGGGCACCCGCAGTGGGTCAAACAGCTGAACAGCTCTCGCCTTGAAGTCAACCTATAAGAGGCCTACGCTCCACCCCTGTTATACCACGGAAATTATTCCAGCAATGAGCCAATAAAATATTTTTTCACAACAATGAAAAGAAAGAAATCCGTGTTTTTTAACTGAACCACGCATTCCAATAGCCCTACAGACCTTGCGCTCGACAATCGGTCCCCTAGGCGTGCTGTTTCTGCTGCCTCGATGATATCTCTGCATGGCCTTTTTATTTTCAGGTCGAGCAAGGCCTCCACAGCACTTTGAAACCCTATATAAATTTTACTCATGCTCATGTATAGTAGTTAATTGAAGCGACGACTCCTTTGCTCGTGCTGTCTATTCACACGCCAGAGGAATAGTTTTCACGGCCTTCTCAACACATCCCCCAATGCGGTCCTGTGCTCCTTGTGTTTACAAGTAAGCGGAACGAAGGTGATTGACTATGGCTTTCAGTTATGGCGAGGGTCATGAGAGGACACGTTATTTCAGGGTCGCTAGCATAGCATCTCCGTAATAATAGCAGAGGAGGTTTCCAAGAGAGGAGGATTGGAAGTGTGCTTTCCTGCAGCTTGGTTTTCGACCCACGGGGAAAAGCGCAGGAGGCACAACCTACCTACTTTAGGTGTCCTTGGTTTCTTTTGAAGTTGTGTCGCGATGATTATGGCAACACGTCTGATCTTAGCACGCGCCGTGCCGACCTTCGCACTCCTGCTGGTGCATCAACGGCGGAGGCGTCCCAGAGAACCAGAACAACCAATATGCTGGCGCCCACAACATCGGCATATCTGCTCGGACAATTATTGAACCTATGCTGTCACAATCACTGCAGTACAAGGAGTGCTTAGGGGTCCTAAAATTGTTGTATCCTGTTCGCATTGCAGATGTTCCAATCTGGAACACTTCTCCCGGCACGCAGACAATGACAGTTCTGAAGAAAGTGACCTGCGCCAGTCAAATTATTAGTTTTGTGAATCGATCAATCCATAAAAGATAATAGTACATGAGGAGAAGAAAAATAAGAAAAGGTGCGCGCTTTAAGCTTCAGTTTCTTGGTGGTTCTTTGCTGGCAACAGTTACGTTGGCAGCGCCTTGGGTGAGGATTCCGCTGTGCAACACGTCCAGCAAAGTCGCATCCGAGCTGTTTCCAGCATACGAGTCGTTTCTCGCTCGTCTCAACCGGACGAGCGTCCAGTTGAAGAAGTCGTCGATGACGCGACGCTGGTGGCCCACGCTTTTGACGGTGCCGTACACAAGGATAGCCACCACCCCCACCACGCAGCCTAGGATGAACCCCGTGCATGCCACGGCCCAAGTGCGAGAGCCACCCACCACCACCAAGTGCCGTGGAGCCGCACCGGGACTCTGCGTCATAGAGCGTGAAAAAAAGGGTGACGTCAGCAACAAAAGCGTCCCTTTGCAAACGGTTCGAGGAAGGTATTCGAATTTTGCGAGTTTAACGTGCCGAAGCTATGATGCTCTCTGTAGTGGAGCGCTCTAGCTTAATTTCGACCACCTTAACGCGTTCCAAAATCGCGACACGCGGGCATTTTCGCTTTTTGTTTCCATCTGAAACGCAGGCACCGCGGACGGGATTGACGGAGCGTCCCTGGACCCAGCAGCAAAACGCTGAAGACACTGAGCCACCGCGGTGAGTCCAGGAAGTATTTTACGTATGTTTCGCCCGCAATGGGTAATCGGTAACGTTACTTCGGAGGATCAGATTCAGATGTGAACGAGTTTCGTTAACGTCATTGCCCAGGTACGCTATGAATAAGTAAAAATGAAATAAGTTACTTAAGGCAGCCGGGGCCTCATCGAAGATTTTAAATCTGTCGTAATCCATGTACTTGAATTTTCCTAATCTCAATAACAACTCGCACTTTGAAACAGTCACGTTTGAAGTTTGGGCAGAAACATTAGGAGCCTACCCCAAATCTTCGTGGCCACTATTCTCTTGATTTCTACATTAGATATTTTCTTTGAAACGAATAAGTTAGTTTGCAAACAGGTTTCCCTAGCGTCTCCGTGTAAGGGCCTAACTCGCGAAATAATGCAATGCCATCGCTTAAGTGGCATCTTAAGTGGGTCTAACAACCTTTCGTAGACAGTGAGGGCTATTTTAAATAAAAAAATGCCAAAATCTTAATCCAAGTGCGAATTGCGTATCATCTGGAAGCAGATGCAAGATAAAGAAATGAATGCCAACTGGCCTTTCCGGGTACAGTGGACGGAGGTAGGTGGGAGATAGGGACAAGGGGAGCGGGACGTATTGACTGCCTCAGTACGACATGTGCAGCAGAGGGAGTGGCGTTTATCACATGAACAGTTCGACTTGAACAGCTCGGAATTTCAAAAATTTCTCGCCAGACTCGCATTCGCAACTGGAATTCTGTGAAAGAGTTAGTATGAGTGCTAGGTGATCAGGTTCAGTAATTATTGCTAAAAAGAAAACTATTTGCGCCATAGAGTCGCACAACTAATGCCATGCGAGATATTTTGAGTCGCAAGCGCTAAATGGACTATTCATCAATAAAGCCGGCGTTTCGAGTTCGTCACAGAAATGGCTGTTTAGGAAGAGTTCGCTACCGCGAGGCGTTCCATAGGCGCTCAATAGATTGTCGTTCTCGCCAGCACATAGCAAATTGAGACAGGAGAAAAATGCACCTAACTAAGCAAATAGACAACCCGATTAATCAGCCATCATCATCTACTGTACGTTCCATGGCGGCAGGAGCTATATGGGGCGCATGGCGTGCGAAACAAATCGAAGCCATTCGAAAGCGTTGTGTCTCAAAGCAAAGCTTTTCAAGCGGCAAGATTTTACATGGCCCTTCGACAGCGTGAGGCAGGATCTAGGCGTCTCTGTCACCCAACCGGTCACTCATGATTCACAAGTTAGTAAAAGTGCTTAGGTGTCCTGCGATTTTTCGTTACTACAATTCCACGGGAACGTTAAATGCCGTAACCACACCTGATGTTCAGAAGGCCAGCCTCCCAGGCTGGCAGGGAGATCAGTTGGTCCTGGCTGAGGGTTCCCTACTGGTGGCAGTCGTATGGGCGTTGATGCCCTGGCTGTACGCGCAGCCGGACTCGGCGGCCTGCTCCCTACCGTCCCTGCTTGATCCCAAGGCTGCCTTCGGCGCTCCGCCCCGGAGCTTCCGATTCGCTCTTGGCCTGCTTGGCGGATGGCAGGAGCTGTGGGCGTCAATTGCGCTTCGGGCTTCCTGGACTGCTGTGCGCAGCGAGAACAAATGAGAAAGGTTGCTAGGAACATAAGTGTACATAAAGGGCGCTAAAACTCAAGAAGGGAGCGACAAAAAAGGCACAGGCCCACTTTTACCAAGGTTTCACACAGTGCGTAGCCAAGCTCCAGCAAAGAATACCGTATTTCCACAATTCTATCCTGCACCTTTCTTTGCTAAATGTAGCCTTACAATTTACTTGCGTGTTAAAGAGGGGTTCCAAACTAAAGTCAGTTTTTAATTGTACCGGCTTTAGTTTTAATGCCACCAGGAGTTCGATAAGGTAGTTTATGGAACACAGGGAATTTTTCCGCTAACAGTTGCGTGCGTCAAATAAGATGTCTTGTGCCAGGTACATGGTGTCGTATCTTTTTACGTCTGCGTGGCAGAACAGCCGTCAAAAAACTTGTACGAATCTTTATGAGCAAACGTTTTTTTGCGCGTTAAATTGGAGGCGCGTTAGAATCGTGAAATGCGGTTGTTGTCAACATGAACGAGTCGTCGTCTTCTACGTGGGCCGAATAAGTAAGACGGAAACGAAAAAAAAAAAAACCCGTAAGTACGAGATTTCCGCTCATGTTAAAGATCCCCAGGCGGTCAAAATTAACCCGGAGACCTCCACTACAGCGTGCCTCATCGCCTGCGTTGTGTCGGCGCGTTAAGCCCTACACTGAATCAATAAGGCGGTTCATCCAAGTGGCGTATGCAACTCAGTACAACTCAAAGCAGCCACCTTCACCTTTGCAGAATGTACCTAACAATGAATCGTAGTCGACCATTTATGTCGGAAGCATTTGGTTAGACGGGATATCCAAAATTAGTTCGCTAAGGGAACCCAGACAATAAACCAGGAAAAAGGGATAATGGTCTTTGATAGTACCGGTGAGGCTAGGCGGGCAAAGGCGCCTAGCTTGCTGCACTAGATGAATGGGATAATGATGACCATGATGACGATGATGAGCCTGCTTGCGGAACCTTGTTGAGAGACTCTGACCAAATGAACAAGGGGTGGGCGTCGCCGGTATTTGAGAATAAACAGGTGTGAATTTGAATGAATGTGCCGAGCATGTTGGTAGCCGGTCATCTGAATCAGTTTCAGCCGTATAATACGGAACCAAATCGTGTTTCTCTTAATGTGTGTTCATTTTAAAGATATTGAAGAAACCAGAAAACAGTACCAGTCTGACAATCACAAAAGCGATTTCATACGAACATGAGGTGCCTGCTGGCGTGTTCTTCACAAGCAGGCATCATCTTCCAGAGAGTACACTCCCTTGAGATAACCGGACTATGAACCATTGGCTCTTAAGACAAAGTTGCTCGAGGCCGCTTTGAGATGGAAGCGAGCCCTCCACTCGAGGGACTTTTGCTGCTGGAAAACGACGCACAGAGGAGCGAAATCGCTAATTCATCTCTAGACAACCCCAAATGCTATGCAGTCCACATTTTGTCCACAGCACATTCGGTTGTGTTGCAATGTTGAGGAAAGGTACCATGGTCTCCTAGTGACGTTTACGAACTCTTCTTTATAATATTTCGCCGTTATACATCTAAACAGTACACAATGAATCATACCCGTCACGATGGCGCAATGGATAAGGCGTCGTGCTCTTGAGCAAAAGGACGCGGGCCCGATCCCAGACCCCGTGTCTGCTTTTTGGGTGGAGGCGAAGTGAGAACGCCCGCAAAACATTCCACTACGCGGTTTCCCAATGCCCATGTGTAAGTACGGAGCATTAAGCACCCGAAAGCAGACATATTGCCGGCAGCAGGAATTTTCGCTGATAGGGATATTTTCTGGCACTATCTTGTTATTGGTTGTTCAGGATTGCTTTTGTTGTGACTGGTGTGGCTGCCACTGCAAGTAGTGCAGTCAACCGTGGTTAGCGTTGCACAGGGGTCGCGCTGCCACGATCTGATCGCTGCTTCAATTCCACATTCTCCAGTTTTCCTTTTATTTATTTTAACGTTTTTTTCTGAATTTTTTTGTCTTCATCGTAGCGTTATTTTATTCATAAAGTACGTAATAGGTAATATACATGCGCTCGGTTCTGTTGCAGTATTCCGTCTTTATGATTTATTCGTGTCCTGGCGTTTTGGTTTATATTGTATAGGGTTAGGTTAGGTTAGGTTTGGACCTGCCTTTGTGGGATAGCTTATAGATTAAGATAGGTTAGGTTAGATGTTGTCTTAAAGTAAATACGAATAAAGCATCACAGGAACAATTCAGCTGGGCGAGAGATATCAAATTGCATACATCCGGCAAGAAACGCCGGCAGGATAAGCTCACAGTCGCGACCAGCCAGTGGTGGTCGCTACATTTTGCGCAGCCTACTGTGCCTGCTGCCGGCACAATAAACAGTTCATAAACACCCAACGTCTCCCAACATGAACTCCAATACCTAAGAGGTATCCGAGGTGCACGCTGCTTTCAGCAGCAGGGGAAGCGGCAACTTCAAAGGAAACCGCCTGTTTCCTTTTGACGGAAGCAGTCGTGCATTGAATTTGGTAGTAGAAGGCGGGCCTATCTTACGACGTCCTGACGACTCGACGTGTGTCTTGCGCGATATTAAAGAGCCCACCAATGGAAACATTGCTCCCACATTACCCGCCCTGTTGTTATGTGTGCCCTATCCAAGCCAAGCTTCCACACGGGAGAAGGCTTCCTTTTAATGATTACCGCAGCTAACTGATTCGCCCTCGACACTTTCAAAAGGCAAAATCGCACAACCTGGGCTGCAGAAAATATCACGCGCTCAATTGCACCCACCCGGTTGGAGCGGCGCTCCTTGACCGCGATGTCTCCCAGCTCGACGGACGGGGGAATGGCGTCCTTCAGAGGAGACTCCTCCGGTGGGGAATGGCTATCTTGATGGCCGATGATTACTTCGGGTGGTGTGGCGTCCGTCGCTTCCCTTGCCGCGCCCGCTTCGGCAGGCGCTTCTACAGCACTCGCTGTGCGGGTTCCTCCGTCCCGGCCATCGACGCCAGTATCCTGGTCTTCCTGAGAGGTCTGTACCTGGCCCATGGCGTCCGCTTGCGTTTGGCTGAGCTATGTGAAGGCAGTACTGCACGCCGCCGACCGTGCCGAACTATCGCGAGCAGAACGTGTGACGCGGAGGTGATTTAATGAGGAAGAAGAAGAACAAGAAGAAGAAGAGGACGCCGACAATGACGATGGGGATGATGAAGATAATGCTTTCAATTAGAATGAAGCGTGTGCGCGCCGAGAATTTTCGGCCGATCACTGCCGCTTTCAGGCAGGTTCCTCGCTTTTCATCGACTACAATAAAGGTTATTTTCACTCACTCACTCATGCTCACTCACTCACTCACTCCAAAGCCACAGGGCGCCCTCGCTTATTTAGAATTACTCTCTCACCGCCGGGGAGGTTTATTTGACGAGGAGAGGTGGTGAACAGGATTACCGAGAATTGATGACAATTTCATGACTGCTATATGGCTCTTCGCAAAAATAAAGTAGGCTGGAGTTTACTTCGTCACGTCCCTTCCCCTAAATGGTCTTAGAGACATCGCATGGATTCTCAGAAATCTTTAAGGCTTTGGAAGCTCCTACTTCTCTCTTCCTGCATTTTCTGATTCTCGGCACGTACGCTTTCTTTTCTAATAATAGGAAATAACAACAACCACGACAATTACGCAGTTGTTTCAATGGTCTCTATTTAGGGGTTGAGCACTGCCCGAGAGCCAACGACTGCTGCCATAGGGTATGAAACTCTCTGGCTGTTTCCTCGCTGGCGGCTGAACGACCCCCCTCTCGCGTTCCAAAAAAATAGAGGAGACATGGCAAAACAAAACATGGCAATAGAGTGCAGGAGCAAGAAGAAGATACGAAACCGCGCCCTATACCGTACGGTCAGACTCTTTCGCACAATGTCGTTGACAATGATATTTCGTCAAACGTAAGGGAATCAATGTCGGTGACAATGATATTTAAGTACTTCACGTTTTGCTTTTGTATTTTTGTTTTTCTGTTTGTGTGCTGTGTTTCCAGCCAATGCTGGTATTGTAGTCCCTTGAAATACGTGCAGCTCGACGGGTTCCGGAGAAGACCAAAGCCGCAACTCAGTGACGTTGTCAGTTGTCAAGTCATAGCAAACGTGGGCGAGGTCGTCCACCGAGACGTAATCGTCGGCCGCCACAACCGATGCTGCGCCGCAACACGCACTATATGAATTCATTGATTCCTGCAGTTCCGTGGCTGAACTGAATGACCGACGATCCTCGGCACTGATATCAGCTGCGCGTTGTAACCAAGTGTGCACCTAGACGTATTCGTATTCGTATACGTATTCAGCGACTGGGAACTCACAAATTTCTTGATTTGTGATTTATTACTTGGGTCACTGTCGGTTGAGTTCGACGTTATGCTTTTCTCAGAAACATGGTTTGGCACTGACAGCGATGTGTGCTCCTTCGATAACTATGTTTACAATGGTTTATCCAGGCCCCATGGAAGAGGGGGTGGGCTTGCTGTATATGTTAAAAAATGTCACTCACATTCTGTGATTGGCGATGTTACAATCACAAATTCCAATGTTGAATGTTTAGCTATATCTCTCAAGAATATAATCGTTGTTGCTATGTACAGACCCCCTCAGGGTAACAAATCACAATTCTTCGATTTTTTGGAAAGCCTCTTCCTTTTCCTCGACTCCACTAAGCTACCCTTCATTTTAATGGGTGACCTAAACATTGACCTATTATCGGACGCCGCTCATGCAAGGGAATTGCAGAGTCTCCTTTCCTCCTATGCATGTATTAATTATATCAGTTTACCGACTAGAATAACTTGCAACACGGCCACATTATTAGACGTTGAATCTCCAATGTACAGCTTCCGCACACTGAGTCTGGCGTAATATCTTCCGATATTAGTGACCATTTGCCGATATTTTGCTTCATACCCCTCAAAATAAATGCCATAACAAACACTGTTACCCACATGATCAGAGATTTCAATGATCTTGCGCTCAACGACTTTCACAAACGAATAGAAGATACTAATTGGGAGCCCGTATACAAGATCACGGAAGTCAATGCAGCATATTCTGCTTTCATAGATATGTTCATAACCCAATATAACCCCGCCTTCCCACAAATAGAAAGAAAATTATTCCTAAGAAGTCTAAGAAGCCTTGGATGAACCAATCACTTTACTCAAGGATCAGGAAGAAAAATAGCATGCATCACGATTTTCTCAGCAGCAGAAATCTCACTCTACTTGCTGAGTATAAAAAATATCGAAATAAACTCAACAAAGATCTAAAAAACGCGAAGTCGGACTACTATGTAAGAAATTTCTCCCGCATTCAAAATGATAGTCGTAAAGTTTGGCGAGAGGTCAACAACTTGACCAATAAAACCAAATCTATGCAACTTGATGAAATTATCACAGAAAATGGTAAATTAACTGGTCACGAGCTATCGAATGCCCTGAATGACTACTTTATTAATGTCGCTTCTCCAAATTCTGTCACGCAAACTCCTGTAAATAGCTCACTGAGCCTCACCACTCCCTTACTCAATTCTATAGTACTCGCGCCCACAACTCCTCAAGAAGTAGCTACATTGATCCTTTCTTTAAAAAATGACTTATCTGCAGGGTACGATGATATAAAGGTGATCCCGTTAAAGCACGTTTGCGCCGTTATATGCGATGTCTTGTCACACATTGCAAATCTAATGCTGTCAACTGGTGTTTTTCCTGAAGATCTCAAATTGGCCCGAGTCGTTCCAGTACATAAAGGAGGCAATATAAATGAACTGTCGAATTACCGACCAATTTCTGTTCTGCCTGTGTTGTCAAAAATTTTTGAAGGTATTATCTATTCTAGGATAGCCGATTTTCTGCACAAATATAATGTGATTGTTGATTCACAATATGGGTTCACGAAAAATAAGACCACAGAGCAAGCACTGTTAGTTGTTAAAGACAAAATAATAGATAATATTGAAAACAAGAAATGTACCCTTGGCCTATTTTTAGATTTTCGCAAGGCATTTGATTGCGTACACCATGAGACCCTTCTTAAGAAACTTTGTAACTATGGGGTTAGAGGTATTGCGTCGAACCTATGGCGGAGTTATCTGAGCAATAGACCCCAATATGTTCGAACAAATAATATATCCTCTGATATACAGGTGGTTAAGCATGGTGTCCCACAGGGATCAGTACTAGGGCCGTTATTATTTATTACATATATCAATGACCTAGCCGGCATACATAACTCTCCCGATCTGGTGATGTACGCTGATGACACTAATCTTTTCTTCTCTTCCTGTTTATTACCGGCGCTTCAAAATATGGTCAATGCTTAATTAATCAACCTTCGTGATTGGTTACAGAGGAATAAGCTTAGTTTAAATATAAGCAAAACGAAATATATTATTTTCAAGCCCATGAACACCGTGAAAACTAATTGTATACATATTCATGACAGTATAACAATCAATCAGGTTTCTTCCCAAAAATTTCTTGGTGTGTGGTTTAATGAAAATCGTTCGTGGTCTGTTCATATTTCCAAACTTACTTCTGAACTAAGTAAAATTGTTGGCCTATTTTATAGGATTTCTAATCTACCGCCTGTTTGGTTAAAAATGTCTATGTATAATGCCCTGTTTTTTTCAAGACTTTCTTATTGTAATCTTGTTTGGGGTACGACCACGTCTTCCAATTACCAAAAATTACTTGTCCTGCAAAAAAGAGCCTTGCGGGCTATTGAGGGATATTATGGTGCACCACGAAACTTACGCACGCAACCATTGTTTGTTAAACACTCCATATTAAAAGCCGACCAAGTGTATTATCTGCGGCTTTTTCAATACATTCACCAGAATCGCTTGTACTCTGTTCCTGATAGCAACAGAGGTTACAATCTTCGCGTAGTAAAACTAAGGGTTCCGCGAACGCGAGCAAATTACGATGAACAAAAACTGAGTTGTCAGGTACCCAATGCGCTAAACAAATTCCCCTTTCCTGATGAGTTTTTTCTATCTGGAAACATGTTAAAAAAAAGACCAAACAGCATCTGATTGAAGGTGAAATTCTAATGTAAAAATGCAGCTTGCCGTCTTTGATATATATGCGTATGTGTATGTATGTGTGTACATGGATGTAAGTGTCTATATCTATTCTTCTATCTTTTTCACACATGTACTTAAGTCGAATGATTTACTTCATTTCATCCGTATGTACAAAATTGAACCCGTACAAGTATCAATTTGTATTTGCCCATGATTGTGCACATGTTTTGTATTCTAGTAAGTGTTACTGCTTATATATTACTTTTGTATTTTGATTGCTGCCCATTCTATGTATTAAGTGTTTTTGCGTTTGCATCTGTACTACTTACAGGCTTAGGGTACCGAGGCCTCGTCAGGCTTAACCGCCTTTTGCCTCGGTCCCCTCTTTTCTATGAAATGGAAATTAAACTTAACTTCACTTCACTAAACTTCTTCGCTAAACAGGCAAGTTCGCTGTAGTGGTCTTCATTGTAGTGGCGTCGTCCACAGTACATAAAAAACATGGGAATGTCGCCAGGCCATAAGGCATGCTTTGTTGTACAGGCTGTTTTGTGCTAAAAGCGTTCGTTCTCGCAGTTTTGACTCAATGTTTCTAATCTTCGAGATGCGAAAAGTGCCAGAGTAGGCATGCCGAATATAACGGTAGCTGTGATTCCAAGAGTAAAGATGGGTGTGGTTCGTTTCCCCGAAGTCCGGTGTCGATCAGGAACCCAATCGCCCGGGCTCCGGTTGATTTGGCAGGAGGGTGGCAGGGTGATGGTGTGGAAGTTCTTGGAGACGGCGGTCAAACTGACGAACTCGAGGCGTTGAGGTTGATTAAGTGAAATGAAAGTTTATATACAGCTATTTATTTACAGTAGGATAACTGGGTACATGAGTAGTAAAAGGAAAAACTTCGAAATTCAACTAGACGCTAGCTCCGAGTGCGCACAAACCACTCGAGCTCCCCAACTTCGTCTAACTCTCCTATTCTCGGAGCGTACACAAACCGCTCGAGAAACGACGGCCGACACCCTGTCTCGCCGCAGGATCCGTCTAGTTGCCCGGTACGGCGCTGCACCCTGAACTTCCGACGCGATCCTAACCTTTATCCTAGGGGGCTCAGACAAGAACGATCTCCAACGGCCAAGTTCGGCCTTATAAAACCTCGAGATAACCCTCTCTCGGGAACGCCCCTGTAGCGTTCGTACACGTGTAAGGGAGTGCCCACATTCACGTAGACAGCTGTCACTCAGCACGCCACGGAATATTCAATGAGGCGCCGCCATCTTTGGGTCAACGGCACGCTCGCAGACGAGCAGGTGTGTGCGACCCCGTGGAGCGAGAGCGAAAGGCGGCGACAGTGCACCGTGCCAGCCAGCGCGTTAACAATGGTGTCTTGCGCGGCGCGCGCTTCGACGCCGGTAATCCCACCACCTCCGCGCGTCACGCAGACGGTTCCCTGAATCCGGCGGTGCCGTCTGCTTTCTCAATGGGGGATTATCCCTGTGGTATGCGGTGGGCCAGACAATCCGTCTCCCGCGCGCGCCGTGACGGATTGGCGACGGCTGCAGCGTAGAGTCTAGAGTGCTGGGCCACCAGACAGAGTGGCGGGTTCTCACGCGCAGCCCGGGCGCCTGGCCGTTAATCTCATAAGTGGACCTTACACCAAGATTACATAAACTGTCGGCCAACGCGTTTCCGTTATTGTCCGTATGGTCAGAGACCCATGCCAAACATACAGTCGTGAGCAAAAGTTTACGGACCACGAAAATGGCAATTTCGGTTTTTTTTTCTTTCTGGTATCAGCGCACAAACTTTTATATGCGTGTGAGACGTCGTATATTTACTGTATTGTAAAAAAATATCGCACATATTTCCCGGGATGTCGCGCGGCAGAGCAATAACCAGAAATTGCTGCTTTCGTGGTAGGAAAAGGTTTACTGTTGGGGGTACCTCCCTTACGCGCCTTGTAGCGAAAGAAAGTAGTGTTCTGTACAACATAGAGTCGGAAGAGAAAGGTAACGCTGAGGTAATTGACATTAAATCGTATAATATGAGGATTTCTCATACATATTGTGGTACCTGACCCAGAGCGAGAGCTACTGCAAAAAAATTCTGCAATAAAATTTGGTGTGGTGACCGCGATTTGTAACGAATAACTACAATATAGAGATTGCGAAAAAATACCAATTCCAGTTCCTCGCATTTTTGAGATGCAACTGTATAAATCACAGAAGAGGCCCGATACTTCGACACATACTAATTCAGAATAGCTGTCAAAAGAGCCATGAGGACAAAACACAAGTTCGGTTCATTCGATAGATTGCATGGATAGAATCATATAGACACCACCGTTAACGCACACTTCGCTCAAATAAGCTACATAACTAGGAAAAAACGGAATGGACATGCGACCCACTAGCTCATTTCCCGCAACAGAACCTATAATGTCACATGAGCTCAGCTGTGCGATTGGCTGAGGACGGAAAAAGTAATTGCAAAATAGGCACTGCTTATAGCATTTCCGAACAAACTATTGGCGCTTAAGTGTAATGCATATTCAGAAAACCAAAGTAATATGCAGAATATGCAATATAAGAATATGAGAATATAAGAATATAAGAATATAAGAATATAAGAATATAAGAATTGCAGAATATGCAATATAAGAATATGCAGAAAGCAAAGTGTAATATGCAGAAAACCAAAGTGATGATCAGTAACCTCGGGACAGCACAGCGGTTTGAGATAGGTGGCGAGGCAGTGGAAGTGGTAAGCGAATATATCTACTTAGGCCAAGTTGTGACCCCAGATCCCAACCATGAGGCAGAGATAATTAGAAGGATCAGAATGGGGTGGGGTGCATATGGAAGACATTCTCAGATAATGAATAGCAGCCTACCATTGTCGCTGAAGAAGAAAGTGTATGACAGCTGCATCTTACAGGTACTCACCTACGGGGCAGAAACTTGGAGGCTCACTAAGAGGGTTCAACTTAAATTGAGAACGACTCAGCGGGCAATGGAGCGTAAAATGATAGGTGTTACATTAAGGGACAAGAAGACAGCGGAGTGGGTCAGGGAAGAAACACGTGTTAAGGACGTATTAGTTGAGATTAGGAAGAAGAAATGGACGTGGGCAGGGCATGTAATGCGAAGGTAAGATAACCGCTGGTCATTAAGGGTAACAGAGTGGATCCCTAGAGAAGGCAAGCGCTGCAGGGGGCGGCAGAAAGTTAGATGGGCAGATGAGATCAAGAAGTTTACGGGGATAAATTGGTCACAGTTGGCACAGGACCGAGGCAATTGGAGAATAATGGGAGAGGCCTTTGCCCTGCAGTGGGCGTAGATAGGCTGGTGATGATGATGATGATGGTAATGCATATTCATTTTACAGCAGTAAGAATGGTGCGGTAAACAATGAAATTTACAAAAACGTACGTAAGCATAGACGTACCGATGCGCACTGCTGTTGGTACCGGGCGCACTATGCTTGTTTTAGCTGCACAGCACTCCGTCGCTTTGAAGTTGTTTTACAGGACACTGTACGATTGGCGCAAGCGGCGTTTTCTTACGTGACCCTGTTTGTCGAGGATACCCCAGGTTTCATGATACGATCACTTTTTACAGTAACAAAGACAAGCCAGGTGCAAATACGCTCAAAAACAAAGCAACGCCGGACAACGGTTCGTTGATGACTATAGCAGCGCCATCTGGGAGGGCTGATGGACAGCAAGGCCGCAAACCCGAATGACGCAGTGGAAGTTCGCTTGAATACACGCGCTTCTGACGTCATTTGTGACTATGAAAACCTACGATTTGGCGGGATAATCCAAATCTTAACCTACATTGATCAATTTCTCAGTGAATATGGCATCATTTGCTGCCGGACAAGCGCTGGGGGCGCATAAAACGCGAAATCTTTCGAATAAAACAAACTTGTATTCTGTCTTCATGGCTCCTTTATTAGAGGGCGCACTAGAAGTTTCGTGCCAGAGCTGCCGCGGTTATCAACCGTGCTCGCTAAGCGTCTGCTGCGGGACGTCATCACACCCAATGGGAAACGAAAACGCTGCAGCCAGAGGCCAGTGACCACCTGAAGCTTGAGTCGGCCGCACCAGAGACGGCAGTGTGAAAACGAGGAGGCGCCTCAATGAGTCCTTGCTTCACGACGCATATGCTATGGTCATTCCGGGCCCAACTTCAATGTGGCCGACATTCGTTGGCCGTTTTTAAAGTTCTCGTTCATCGTACTAATGCACAGTAATAATAACCGAGGGGAAGACTTGGGAAGCTTGCAAGAGGCTATAGGTTGATTACTAAAAGATGTAACCAGTTTATTCTTGAATGACTAAGGCCGAATTGAGACATGTGTAGGCAATTCTAATCTTGATTAGTTCAGAGTGTGCACTGTTAAAGTTGAAGGCTTTTTTGGTGCTTGGATTATACATCCAGCAAACATGGACCTTCGTGAAGCGAAGGTAAAGGTGCAGAAACAACGTAGAGTCATCATTTAGCAATTCACAGGCAAAAGGTATAACTGAAAATATTAGAACTGCCGCATGAAAATATTAGAACTGCCGCAGCTACAGTCAAGACTAATTTTAGTTAGATTTAAAAGCGGATGGTAGTCATCCATGTATCTATAAATCCTAACTACATTACACTTGGCATTCATGTCCTTGTCAATAAATTAACACCGTATGTCGCACAGAGCAGAGGTTTCAGAAGACCCGATGCAAATGGCGTTGTTTTGAACGTAGTGAGAACTTACGATGGGGGTGACGTATCATATAAGCTAATGATGATGGGGCGCAAGTAAACTCGAAAACGTTCTACAATCTGCTCAGATGTGAAATAGTTCTGGATGTCAACTTCCCCAGTCCCTTCGACCGGTTTACAAACAGCTTCAAACAAAATGTTCTGGGGTGTAAAATAAATACATTTTAAGTTTAGAAAAGCTAGTTGTGGTGGTCGCTACCTTGGCTTCTACTAAATCGTGCAAAAAACAGGCGAGTGGCCAACCAGCACAGGTAGTGCTGCAGATAGCTGCTAACTTTGGTTTGCCAAGTTTCTTTCTCGGACACAATCACACCAAGCGGGAAATCTGGCTTGTACGTCCGACCCATAAGGAAAACTTTAAGGGTACTCTTCTCAGAATTGGCGACAGTTTATGATGCTGCTCCAAATTCCTGGTTTTGAGTAAACAAAACGCCGAGGATATTTGTTTGTTGGGGAACACGTGCGCTCGTTTAAAGTTCGTTTAAATTTCCTCGTGCGATTCGAGTCAAACATTACTTGAGACAGACTTACAAAAATGATCTATTTATCTGCTTCAACAATTGCAAGACATTCTCCGTTCGTGCAATGTTCTTACGTGAGGCTTGATTGCCTACTACGTTTGTCACTTACTGTGCGTAGTTGGCAGTCAACTCCGTCAGCAATGGCTTGATCACGGTATTACTCACACAAAAACGGTTCTCAAGGCCACGAACAATGGCTACAAGCAATGTCCGGCTAGACGCAGGTTCTTGGCAGAATTTTCGTCCGCTGCTCAGTGTCTGTTGAACGTCAGATGATGCGGAAACACTTCTCAGGGTGGCGACTGAAGATGTCCTAGCTGCTGGGCTACTTCACGGGTGTCCTAATTAATTTGTACAGCTTTTCTATGAAGAGAGGCTTTTATATTTGCATAGGAAGGTTGTGGGGTAGGTAATTTTTACTCCTGTTGAATATTACGCTGTTTTTCTGTTTTTGTTCATAGAATACTGTCCAGCTGCTACACGTGGAAACAAGGGGAAGACGAGTATTTTTTAACAAAACTTGTTGCTGTGCTAGTTGGTACATATTTTAAGGAATGAAAAAAACGTGGCGCAAACTAGACGTAGATGAAAGAAACGAGGTATATGTCTTGCATATGTCTTGCGCCTGTATATGTCTTACCTCGTTTCTTTCGTCTACGTCTAGTTTGCGCCACGTTTTCTTCTTCCTTAAAGTATTTTTTGTTCATGTTCAGTAGTGTGCTGCCAGTATTTTTTAGTTTTTTTGCTAATGCCAGTTTTTTTAGAAGGAAACTCATTTTCGCTCCAGAAGCGAAGCACACAAGCGGAAGTACAGGCTTGAGACGCGTGCTTCCTTCAGGTGAGCGTTAGTGCCAAATTACTTCTCGCAGAAAATTATCGGGCGTGCCAATAACGTGATTGGGAAGGTCAATCCTGCCGCACGATGTGGCTTCACTGCGCCCCCAAATCCAAGCAGACTAAACCGACCATATGAAACTTGAATTGCGTAGTGGGGCGGAAATAATTTGCTGCACCAAAAATAAATACCCTAAACAAAGATAAACAATCATAAAATTTTTCACTTCGACAAGTCAGTGCCACACCGTATGTTTTCAAGAGGGAAGTTGTGTAGCAAATCAATATATTTTTTGTCTCCGCAGTTAAAAATACCAAGAAAATGCTGAGCGCATGTAAGCGCGCGCACATGAGCTCGTACCTCGCGAAAACCGCCCGGCAGTTAAAAAACAAAGAAAATGCCGAGTGCTCCGGTACGCGTGCATCCTGCCCACCTCTCAGCATCCCTGGCGCGTGTTTGTGAATCCAAGCATACCCACTTAGAGAGAGTGGCTAAGACTAACCAAAACAAACAAACAAACAACAACTCCGGCGTTCACCGTAATCGTGGCAATACTTGCACGGAACGAGAAAGATTACTACGTTTGTCACAATCGGGGCACTCTTGCTCGGAACAAGAAAAACACGTCAGAGCGTAGGCTCTTCCAAGGGGATGCCCCATGGCTACCACTTCCGAAAAAAATGAAGGAACCTTACACTTATACAACAACGATTGAGAAATGGTCGTTGAGGCAGCAAAAAAGAAGCAAATCGACTGCATCGTAGAGTTGAAGCTGCAAGGGCAGCACGAATCAGGCTTATTGTCGTTGGGAGATTTTTGCCAACTAAAATTCTCCTGGAAACCAAATTGGTGCCCTTCACGCGACCTGGAGGGGATTGTAACAAGCCTTGGATGTCGTGTGCCCCAGTTGAATAGATACCTCCACAGGTCACGTCTGGCGCAGTCTGCTATTTGCAGTTACTGTAATGAAGAAGAGCCTGTCGACCATATCATTTTGTCGTGTCGACGATTTTCTAGCCTCAGACTTCAGCTCCTTGAGGTGCCGCTTCATAGCCTGGGACTGGCATTATCAGTGCCGGCTCTGTTATTATTTAGGGCTTCAGAAACGGGATATTGCCGCCGGGGTGTTTGTTCTGCTCTCCTGCGCTTCATAAAAAATTCCAAAAGATTCACAACTTAATTCGATTCTTCTTCTGGCACCTCACCAAAACCCTCCAAAAGTCCTCATTTCTGATTTTCTTCTCCCCCCTCCGACACCTCCTCCTCTTCCTCCTCCTCCTGCTCCTCCTTCTTCTTCTTCTTCTTCTTCTTCTTCTTCTTCTTCTTCTTCTTCTTCTTCTTCTTCTTCTTCTTTACCTTTTCCTTTTTCTTCTTCTTCTTCTTCTTCTTCTTCTTCTTCTTCTTCTTCTTCTCCTCCTTCTTCTTCTACTTCTTCTTCTTCTTCTTCTTATTCGTCTGCTTCTTCTTTTTTATTTATTTTCTTCTTTCCATTTTTGCTTTATTTTAATATAATCTAATTTTCAAACTCGATTCCTCAAACACAACAAAAAAAAAAAGCTTCCAAATTTTTCTAATTTTCCTCAAGTAATGTACGTAAGCAGTAATCTCTTTCGGTATAAGGACTGATGTTTGGCCGATCCCCTGATTGGGTAGGCGCTAATAATTATAAGGAACAACAACAACAACAGAATCGTAGACTTGCTGTCGTGAGGGTAGTGAAGGTTGCATGTAGCTTCGCTACCTTCAAGTCTTACGTGTTACTGTGAGTGTCATTCATTTTTCTCTGCGAATTTTCCACTAATGACTAACTTAGGGCGTTGAACGATGATTCGGAAGAAAACAGAACTTTGTATATTAACAACCCTTTGATATTTCAACACATGTAGGGTAAGCGTGTTTGCGTTTTTTTTCAATAGTAAATTTCGGCTTCAAGACTTGCACGAAAGTTGGGATTAGTACTGGCGGGCTTTCTAAGAACTTACAATATTTTCGTTATTTGAAGCATACACAATGCTAATTTAATGCAAAGAAAACTAGGAACGAAGTTTGAGTTATAAATTCACGTTAATATCAGGCACGACAAGATAAGTGGTTAGACTGCCCAGCAAGAGCGCGGGTAGGGGAATGTTTAAAGCAGTTCTGAACATTACTTTACTTCACAGAGTGTTTTTCTGGAAAGCATACTATTGTGGACAAATAAAAGACAGCTTGGATATTAGACAATTTGCTCCTACTTTTGTGTACGCTCCCCAAGAACTAAACAGCAAAAGGAATAATTCTAATCTCTAACGCATTGTTGTTGTTAACCACGTAAAGTTCGTTCGTTGGAGGCGATGTAGTCAGGGACAGCCCAAGGAACTAACTTCGCAAAAAAGGAACATCCATTTAATCGCTTACGTCATCCAACTTAAATTAAAACACTTGACCAGAGCTACTCGCTAGCTGGAAACAGGGATCGGGTCATAGATCTAGGGATATTGACAGGCTCACCCCTACTGAGATTTGCAGTAGATTCAGCGCTGTGAGAGCTGGCTCTCCTCGCGTTCTTGGGGAAACTTTGCAACCACGTGTTCAGCGATATCAAAAACTGGAACTGTAGCAAAAGAACAAATCCACAACTTTTATACACACTCTCCAGCCGCATTCGGCGCTATCGAAAAGCAGCATCAACCTATCCTTTCTGCCGGTTTCAGGCATGAACGTTCGCAAATAATTCATAATATTCATAACAAGCAATGGGTCATTTATGAATTTTCTTCAGTAATCCGACAGTGCTATGGCTTATCATTCATGTTCGAGCCAGATGCGGCATTATCGAGGATTGGAATGTCGTGCAGTCACAATTTTTGCCACTGAAATTACGAGTGAAAGTTACACCAGGATAGCTCACACTGCAAAATCAAATCGAGCCATGTTGAATGCTCTACTGGGTAAATAGAGCAATAGCAATGCTCTGCTGGGTAAATAAAATGTTCCAAGCTTCAAAGTGAGATTTTTTCTGCACGCTGTAATGCTAACCTCGAGCAAGAATGACCGATCAACTTCAATAGAGCTGTCACTACCAGGAGAAAGTAAGATGGCCGGCCGTCGCAAGAGGAAGCCAAGCGAAGTCATGCACGTCTGCCTGAGAGCAGAAAATAAAAAAAGCAACGCAAACGTGTCCCGAAATTAGGTTTATTTGCGATGCACGTACGCTGTATTTGTCCCACTTGTGGGACTACTGCCATGCACGCTGTCAAGCACCCTCTAGCTGAGTGTTGCAACGTTCTTCCTGCTGATGGCTCCAACGTGACTTCTCAGGCGTTCTCGGAATAAAAAGACGACCTGTCCGTAAGGAGGCGCCGTTCTGCTCTTCACCCATGCGACAAAGATTGAATGCGTTCCCATCACTGTTACTGCTTTTTCTTCTTCGTTGTCCGCTCGTGAATGGGGCATCTCTCACAGGCCGGGATAAATAGAATGATGGGACAGTGATCCTTCAGCGCCTTGTATGAAGATACAGAACGCATTTAGGCACCAAAAAAATAAGAGGAGCCGTTCGCTTAGCTATGCAGTTGCTACTGCTAACGCTGTCTTCAGAAACTGCTTAAAGGAGCGTAGAGGCCCATGGTATAAGATCATGTGATAAACGGCCTTCTTTTGTTTTTATTTTCGAATCAAAACTCTACGCCAATTTTAGAGAGTTTTAACCGCTTCCAACGGTCCGCTCCGGTATTG
Source organism: Haemaphysalis longicornis (assembly GCF_048455015.1). Lineage (NCBI taxonomy): Eukaryota > Metazoa > Arthropoda > Arachnida > Ixodida > Ixodidae > Haemaphysalis > Haemaphysalis longicornis. The sequence goes on from NW_027526394.1 coordinate 1,392,124, forward strand.
GCAGCAGGCTCAGCGCAACCTGAACCATTGCCGTTCGCGGCCAAGCGCGCCACGCAGGCGCAGTGCCACCCCCGCTTGCTATTGGAGTGGAGCGGACCGTGAAAAACGGTCAGCTAAAACTCGCTGTTTGCTTACGACCAAGCAGGCAGATATGCGTTTCAAGGTTTTTTCTTTGGTGTCCCGTTGGTAATGGTTAAAGTCTGTGCTATGAATTAAACCGAGCTAGATAACGTTATCTCAGCGCTTTTTCGTGTTGCACGTACTATTTTCTCTTCTGTTTGACATTTCAGTATGTCCGTGCGGGTTGGCTGAATGAGGAGATCAAAAGCTGAAGTGCGATGCATTTTTATCACCTAATAGCTAACAAGGTGGTGTCATGGCGCTTTGGCAGATCTCCTGAGCGTTACGTGGACGATATTTCAGATTTGGCTAGGTGTGTGTGCCTTCGCTGGGTTTGTCTGCTGTTACTTTACACACGCCGTGACACCACCACTTTTCGATGGTGACGGCAGCAGCGTTTTTCCTGCCACTACACCAGTATTGCGCATCATGGAAGGATAAAAGGAAGGTTATTTAGGGAACTGTCTGGCTAGCTTCCTTACACATAGGGGTGGCGAAATGGCAATTAAAATGAAAATAAAGATACGCGGTAGGTGTAAGGAAAGAAATTAGGGAAAAAAAAAGTAATCAAAATGCTAAGTACAAGACAGCAGCAAGCACGAAACAAAATGCATAAAACAGACCCGGTAAACCGAAAAAATATTTAGAGAAGGACGCTGAATGCTAGTAACGTCCCTAAAACCGTTCAGATTTGCCTGTACTTCGAAAAGCGAAGCAAGGTATTTGCATTGTATTAAAGCGAAAGCTTCCTTAGTGATACCGATGGCCTTCTGCCAGAAAAAACATATGCATTTCCCCATGGAGCGGTTCGCCGATCAAAGAGCCCTGATATGACTTCTGGACACACGGCGCGTGCGCGAAACCGGGCTTCTATCGCGTCAAAAAGATTCCTTGAAAATCGCGAAAAAGGAACGGTTTGAGATAATGCATGTATTAATCATTGAGGAGTAGTACAATAGTATACCTTTAACTCAAACCACCCATCGGTATTCATGTAGATTGTTTGTAGATGCGTTTAATTAGTGCGCGAAAAATCGTAGCATAGGTTTATTCTAGTGTTGTACAGATTCCTCTAAAATAGGAATGAGAGCTCGTTCCTCGTTCCTTGCCAGTTTTGGAACGAGTTCCCGTTACAAGTTCTTATATTTATACAGGAACACGCTTTCCAGTTACACTTCGGACATTGTAACGTGTCGCTACATTAACGTTACATTTGTTTGTTAAATAAAATCTCGTGCCAGAAAAGCCTTAGGCGAAATGAAGCGGGAAATTTAACGGTAACATCCAACTACGTTTGTGATGCAAATATGAACATCCGCGCCAGCAGATTATGTGAAGAAACGCTCCTAGACGAATTTTTGTACGCAAGCACCGGACATATTCCAGACATGTTTAACTGCAAGTGTGGTGCTCGTCTATTACAAGCGCAACACATATGGTGCTTTCCACTTAGGTCTTCAATGCACTCTCAGATGTGCAAAAAGAAAGTTACTCACATGCAGGAACATAACTGCCTTGCACAATAAACCGCACCGAAAAGAACAATACATAGGCTTTTAATGAATACTGATTAAATATTACAGTATGAGTGAAAAAAGCATATCTAGAATACATATTCGCAACTTAGTAGACTCCATTGTTTGAACTAAGCAAGAGTTTCATCTGTCCGACGTTGGTATGGACAGACGAGTCGGTTTTTTTGTCAACACTTTATTGGTAATGTGGAAGAGCCGTTTTGCCAAAGCTCTTGATGGTTCCACCATGTTGTACTTGAGGACAAGTTGGTTCAGTCTCTCAGGCTCAGGAGACGGCCTCCGCATGCGCTCATAGGCGTGTGCTTGCATACAACTCGAACTCTCTACAGACAATGGTGGTTTTGTGTATATTTTGTTTGACGGCCATTGAAACACTCTGTGGTGCCATGCGCATAACTTTGACCGTTGTGGTTTGCTCCCTGAATTATCGTAAGCGCGAGCATCGGAACAGCTGCGTCAACAGTAGAGCTTCAGAGTGTTACTTCTCTGGATTGAGACTTCATATTTCCTTTTTTGCCGCAGACTTGTCTGCTGTAAATTTATGCTACAGTTTTTAAGTTTGGCCTCCGGCATCTCGTTGTCGGAACGGAGGAACTCGGCAGCAGCCACCAGCTTAAGATTACAAACTCTCGAATGAAGGAAGTCGGAACGGGGGAAAGGGTGGAAGGGAGAGGATGCTTTAACACAGTGAGTTAACGAAATCGTTTTTTATGGCAGTACTTTTCGGACGAATCTATCTTGTTATGACTGTTGCGGCCTTTTGAAGTGGTACTTCATCTGGCTAAATGCTGCCCGCAACAATTTCTCTTGCTGAAGAATGAACTTGTAGATGTTGTCGCACTTGACGTGGAAGTTCAGCTTAACGTGAAGCTCTGCCTGGAGAAGTTCGCGTTAACTTTGTGTTACGAAGCCTGACGTGCCTTGTTGAGTGGGCTTTCGATCGCAAACAAATTCCTAACTGGGTGGTCCGGAACAAAACTGGGACATATAGCTGTACCGACAGAGACGGCGTGGGACTCAGGACGTTTTATGAAAAGTCAGGACAGTCCCGCAAAATCCGGGACGGTGTAACTCTACGTGAGTACACGCCACTCGGCTCGGCATCGATGCCCGGCTGAAGCACTTATCGGAACCGGTACGTAAAAATACACCAGAGTCCTCGCACTGCTATGATGCGAAGGAAAGGTGGCACGATAACTCCCAGCCAAATTTAAAAGCATATTGTCAAAGCCTGGCAGTGGGCGCATCACGAAACAGATCCTTCATTCCTTCCGTGATTGGATTGATTAAACTTTATTTACGCCGGCAGAACGACGTTTTTCGGAGCGTTCGATCGCCATGTCCATGCCGTAGGGCGTTAACCGGCCAAAGTCAGATTTGGCTTGCAACTCTGAGGAATGGTTGGTGTTGCGCATGAGATCAGATAGATCTTGCCTCGATTTGGGCGGATGCAGCAATATTTCAAACACCTGAGGCTCAGAACTTGACACCTTGTCTTTACAAGCCGTGAGCGCAACGCCGGCGACCCAGGTGTCCATTGACAGACAGTGGATAAGTGTCGTACGGCCCCTCTGGCTGGCACGGGTGCTTGTACTGTAGATAAAATTAGTGCGATGAATACGGTACAGTCACGTCTTCTCCTGCTCGGCTTTCACGTTCCACTATTATGCAGAAAAGAATAGGTCGCGGCTGAAGACGAATCAAAGGGGCGCCGAATCATGTCTCATGCACGACTGCAGCCTACATAGCGACAAGGCCGTGCGCACCCGGTGCAGCCTGCCCTACAGGTTGCGACCCGCTGCGCGGTTATTCTTCTGTCTTTGACCTTCCCGGAAGCACGTTCTGCGGAAGGGCGGACAGTTGGGCATGGTATAGGAAGATAGACACATTACCGGCCTGTGGCTTTTTGTTATAGCTAATGCACCGTAAAGCTTTGGCATGAAAAAAGCCAACCCTTAGCAATAGAACGTTACCAGAAGAACACCGTTCCCTCTGCCGTTTCTTCGTAAACGTAATGAGTTAGCGTTGCAGTTCCACTCAGTCTTAATAAAACGGAGGGGTTCCTCCGTTCCTCACAAAAGGAACTAGTTCAGGAACGCCGTTCCGTACAACACTCGTTTATTCTCTGTTTTCGATTTCGGTAATTAAAGTTCGATCGATTGGGCACTTTTGCAGCGAAGGTTGAAAGCATGTTTAGCCTTCCCACTTGTCTGAATATTATTTAGGAAGGGGCGACAAATTTATGTAACTTTGACGGGCAACGCCTATCCCGACGACGACCCGACGACGACCCAAAGGTGGTCGTCGGGATTTCGGAGTGTCGGTGAGAGCTGTTGCCTCGTCGTTGTGAATCGGTGACAGTGGCATAAAACTTGTTCAACTATCTTTAAAGTGGCACACACGACACAAACGCGGGTGTTAGCCATGCCGATAGTGAAAACGTAAGACCAAGTTGACAGCACATTCGGTACAGTGGAGGCTCTAATGGTGTCCCGTGGTCGAAAAAGTCCGGTAGTCTGTGCAATAGGACACCTTTGGACCAGAAACTTTCAGGTGTAAGCAGGCGACACATGTAATGAACCTTAGGCGTGTTGAAGGATTCATACGGCTCAGGAAACAGCCTTTGTGTAATTCAGGGGTAGGAAAATTTGTTTTCACTGAGCGTTCACGGCGATAAAGAGCATAGTGTGGTAAGAACGTTCTTTTATGTACAAGCAAGTTCCTTCGCCACTTCACGTGACACTTCAGGGTTCAGTTTGCAATGGAGTTGCTTCCGTAAAGTTTACAATAGAGGAGCTTCATTAAACCTGTGTGCCTACATTAAAGCACCAAAGACACGAACGCTGAAGAACTTTGTTTGAGTTTTGTTTTTGTCTTTATTAGTGTAAGTTGTGCGTTTTAAGGGTTGTAAACTTTTTTGCTTTTTGTTCAACCTAGAGTTGAACGTAATCGTTATGAAACTTTTTATACTTTGCAGTATTTCAGAGCATACGTAAGAAGCTTCAGAATCTGCAAAGCTAGTTACCAAGACAGACGAGCCGAATGAGATTGCAACTCAAGTTGCGTAGATTTATGGCTGTATTGTGAGAATGTCCTGCACAGCAGGTGTTTTCTTGACTTGGCTGAGTGGAGTATACATCAATGCTTTTACATTCCAAAATCGCTTTCAATGACTTCCTTAATTGGGGTCTCAAGGGGAGGAAGGATTCAGAGTATGGGGCAGGCGAAAGCAACCAGCTAACTTCACTCCCCCTGAATAACGCCTTTCTTGATGCGACAGTTCTCCGTGTCTTACAACATTTCGTATGTGACCTCTTTTAGCGTTGCTTGTGTAACGATGTTTCCATTCCTGCATAATTGTAGCGACTATCTAGAGTGCACTCATGCAATCTAACTCTCGTTTTAGGGTCCGCTGAATGAGGCTACTGAGTTTACAAGATGCTGACGTCGCTATCTGCGTTGAATGCGCATCGTATTGCATGTTTATAACTAGCTATGTGCCTGAAACCTTGAACCTGATGAATGTTTCAACAACGCTGTTTACAAAGCTCGCAGTGATCAGAATATGCCTGGAACCCCAGCAGTAGACAAGCTATACAGTGCAACCGATATCACAAGTCCAATTGCGACAGCATGATGAGGTTTCCCGGAAGACAAGTTGCAAATTATAATTTAGTAATTGCCGCAGGGCAAGCCAGCAGAGGAAAGGAAAGATCGTGCCAAACAAGTGTTACAGTCCCCGAAAGGACTGCCCTTACCGCACAGTTGTTCAAGAAGCCATAACTGCAAGCTCCTTTCATTCCCTTTACAATAACCAAAGGTGTCGTCGTTTTATTTCAGGGCCACCGCACATAATAAACAAACAATCTGCTCAACCAATTAAGTGTTTCTTCCAATCAAAGTGAAAGGTCGGACGACGGCATATATGTCAAAATCAATTCAGGCTGTAATATTTCAATGGAACGCACAAGATTCTTGTATTGTTACTCCTCTCACTCACGATCATTTTATCGGAGCATTAAGTAATGGCAAGTTAGTGTCTTCTGCAACCTGTTTTAATTAGTTTGACGGTAACATTCATAACCCGGTGCTATGCAAGATACCATACGGTACTGGTCACCAGTGTGTATCTGCTGCATGCAAGGAGTTCTAGTGTTTCCATCGGTCCCTTCAGCTCCCACCAACATCTCGAGCGTGAGAGGCGCTGGTGAGCAATGGTTATTCAGTCAGTACTAACGGGATTGCGCAGTGCTTCGAGTGTGCACCATTACAGCCAGCGGCTCTTACGCAACCGGCAGCGTAATGTGAGGAAAATTGGATGGTAGTTAGCAACGTGAGGAGGTAAAACACTACCTGCACCATACCTAGTTGTTGAAACTTCAGATCTTTCGAAGACTCAGCAGAACGATGCCCCTAAGCTTCTACTGAAACATTGCAATACCCGGCCAAGTTAAAAGGTGTTCGCCCATAAGCAAGATTTCAGCTAGAGCAGGCTGTTCCTCTCTGGCCTGAGCAATGCCCTGTGGCTTCTCTATCATTGGCCTATTTTCGGAAGTCGGATTGACCAGATAGCATGTTACCGTGTTCAACGACCGTGTTCAACGACCTCGTCATGGCAACTATTCTCGCGTTTCTCCCATCGGCCCTTTTGCGGAAAAGAAATGGCTGGTCACAAAACTCGACCGTACAAGTAGTAAGCTAAGTAATGAATAAAGTGTTAGAGGCTCTGGCCAGATTTATAAATTGGGTCACAAGTTTCGCTGAAATCTGCTCTTGTTTTTTTTGCGGGAACCACTAACTCATCTCTAATAATTTCATCAGACTGTGGCGGCGAAATTCCTTCCGGGTTTTTCTGTGCAATTTCGACTAATTAAATTAGGTTCGCCGCCTATAAACGGCCCCACCCTCATGAAGTTTTGAGAGCGTAAGAAAAATAGCTGCGGATGCCGGGCCGCACAAACAAACTGTTTGCCATGCAGAATCTTTCCCAAGACGATGGCCATGTTAAACGAAGATGACGATAAAACGAATAAGAAGAGATGGAGAAAAAGAGATTCAAAACGCGATTCCAGCAGTATGGAGACCAGTTCTGCATGAGGTCCAGCTCAGCGGCTCTCTCTTCTTGCGCTCTTGTATATAAAGTGCAAAAGCCTATACTGTGTTACTGTCCTCGGCGAGAATCAGCCAACGTTGTTCTAATCAACATCGTGGAACTTCGGCTATTTTTGTTACTTCGGTGAAAATCTTTCCCTGCCCCGAATATTCAATTAGCCAGACTAATCACTAAGTACACCTCTCGTGCTTTGCTACTTTAGCTAGCTTAAGGGCCATAAAATAGACTCCCCAGGCACGCCTAGGGTTCTGCCCCCTCCAAATTTGCAACACATTTGGCTTGAATCGTGCAATAAATCAACTCGTATGGCTGACTGAATTATTCTGAATTTAAAGGTGTGTGTGACGGGACCTCATAGATCGCTTTAACAACGGAGCTTTTTAAGCTTTTATTTCCGACATGGACCGTTACCACGTGAGCAGCTCGCAAAGCAACACAGAACAATAGCGAGCGCACGTGAGCGTGTGCCTGGTAAGGAGCACCCGGCATCGTCCAGAATACTCTGCCTAGAGTTCGTGGCGTGATCTCTCGCGTGTTCTGCTCTATGCCAGTTCACGTGCGTTCGCGCGTCAAAAGGGGAAGCACAGAAAAGTTCGCGCTAGAGACGCCGAGTTCCCGAAGCCTGTTGTCGCCGGTTCTAGCACGGCGTCACTCAGAACGCTCTGCCCGGCGTTCGTGTCGTGATCTCTCCCAAGCTCTGCTCCGCGCCAGTTCGCGTGCGTTCGCAGCTCAACTGGGAAGCACAGTAAACTTCGCGCTACAGCCACAGAGTTTCAGAAGCCGATTTTAGCTGGCTCTTGCACTTGCGAACGCGGGCTACTTTAGGGGAGATGTGGAAGCCTGTGGACAAAACGACCCGTGCGTGAAAGTACCTATCATGCCCTCCCAAAACTGGAAACAACTTAGGCAAACCCCGTAAAACGCTAGGTGATAACGAGCTACGCTGTTGACTCTAGCCTAACGCCACTAATGAAATTTCGCTAATTTTCTACTACTACATATATTCCTGTGATTCTAATTAAATTTGCCTTTCTAAAGCTATTTTATATTTTTGCTTCACCCGAATCGATATTTATTATATGCATTCTGTAAATTATTGCTTTCTTAGTCTCGCCCTCTAAGAAGTGCAGGCAGTTCTGTCTGGGCTAGCCCGTCAGCTCAAGCAAAATAATGAATCCAATCATCCAGTATAAATAGCTAGCCGCCAGGTTGTGAAATATCCAGCAAACGCAGACTCTCGCAAAACAGTGTGCGCAGCATTTGCTTTTGCTCGTGATAGCTAGGCTTAGAAGTGTTGAGCCGTAGAAGTGTTGAGCCTTAGAATTGTTGAGCCCTAGCTATGTTTATCTTGCGTGTCGTCAAAGAGGCTCTTTTTCCTGAGCCTTACACCTTATCTGGGAAATGAAGAACTTTCTGCAGCTCTTATTACGTTCTCATGATGTAAAAAAAGCGCGCGACGTAAATAAGGGGAAATTTACTTTGCACTGTTTTTTCACCTAACTTAATCTAATATGAACTAACTAGCCCAATTTTTTGTCCGTGTTAAGGGCGTTATATATGAGGAACTGGATCCTGCCCCTTATTTTTCTTTGAACTAGCAAACATGACATGGGCAAAGACGATAATGCTCTTTTAACCTTTAGGGCAAGCGGAGCTATTGCGTTAGAAACTACGGCACTCTTGCGCAGATGTATTAATATTCTACCTGGCAGTGCACGATTTGGACACTTCTGGTTAGGTCATAACGAATCTTAATCCGAACTTTACGTCTCTGTAATCGCCATAATCATCATTTTCATTAGGATGGACTTGCTTTGGTACATTGCAGGGTAAAGGGCTTACCAAAGATTGCCACCCGTCTTTATCGTTGGTTGGCCATGCCCACTTTTGGCCCATAAACTTTCCTAGTCCATTTCTCCTTCGAGGACTTCTAGTTTCCTGCAGTTCTTCCCCTAATCTGTTTACAACCTTTTGGAAGCCGATCTGTTAAACGCATGATCCACGGGTTGTCCGTCATCCGTTATACGACACATGAATAAATCCGCTTCCTTCACTTGATGTGAACTAGAGTGTCTTCCACAGGAATTTGTTCTATAATCCACGCTGCTGTTTTCTTGTGTCAAAGTGTTACCATTACCAATCTTTTCATGGCTCTTTTGGGTGGAGAAAATTTCCTTGCTAGGTGCTCTGCGACATCACCCTAAGTTCATTACTCATATATCATTACCGGTAGTACAAATTGAGTGATTGCCAGTTTTTAACAGCGAACCTGTTCCTGATCCAGGCTTTCATGGTATGAAATGTGGCAATGCGCTCGCACTGATGTGGAGAGGGCATAGCCTAGTGCGGCGGAGAACAAGCGCAAAGCAGACATGCAACAGGTTGAACAAATGCTTGGACGAGGCGCTTATGTAAGCAAAGCTTTTATAAACTATTAATTCTGGTGGGAATGTTAATACTTGTCAATATGGCTGCGCAAAACGTCAACATGACGCATTTTTGAATCAAGCCATCCATACATAGGTGATATTTGCATAGCTCTTTTATATAACAATACACGGCTGGTTGATTTTTGCTTTACCAAATAGAACCATACGCACTGAAAAAGCAAAAAGCGCTTGCGGATCGTTTTCGTGGTGGTGTATGAAGATCAAAAGTACCAAAAGGTTTTATTACATGGTGCGAGAAGTGCAAAACGGCAAAAAAGAAATGGCGCGAACGGGAATCAAGCTATCAGCTTTGTTAAGCTCATTGAAGCTTAGCCATGCGATTAGGGAAAGCCAGGGAGCTTCGATTAGCCTTCGCGACGTTAAGTCGGGGAAGCGGGGCTACTTTTTTAGGTGACGCGGGTATCGTACCGCATTCCACACGTTTTAAATATCCTAAATACTTCCTGAATGCAGCACAGACCAGTGGAATTGTGCCTTAATTCGTTAAAGATAGTAATTTGCTACTATCGATTTGTTGAAGATGGTAAAAATCCCCTTAAAAAATATAAAACATTTGAGTTTATTTTTGCATCACACAAAGCTCTTCAAGTGTAGTTTTTGAAGCGTATTCCGTCAGTCCTGCAGCTAGAGATTGAATGGGACAATGTCATCTGTGTACCTGGCAGAATTCCACCTTGATTCATATACCTCATGTTTACCGATGAGGGATTTCTGAACATGCCTTCTAGGCAGGTCGTAATTTACTGAGATTGTGTATCTTTCCGTGACACTCTGCCTTACAACCAACGTTTTTTGTAGTTTATGAAAGGAAGTGGTTTGTTTGTGTCCTCAAAAAGCGACCGACATAATTACTAATCATGAACTCTCAAATCACCTTCATGGTTGCAAAGCACCTGTGCAAAAGAAGGAAGTAAAGACGTTATCTGGCTAAGTGTGAAGTTGGGGGCGATGTCAACTGGACGCGATCTCGCTTTGTTCCTGTGTAACCCGATTTGAGGTTAAAATCGCCATGTCCGCCTTAAGCTAGATAGGAAGTGACAAAGTAGGAAGGTTCGGACGTTGTGCCAAGGGCCGCAAGTTGCCGACCCCTGCGTTGTAAATACACGCTTGTGCATGCGTCCTTATAACTTTTTCTACGTGGCACAATAATGAGCTGGATAATTGAAGAGCAGGTTGATAAAAATGAACAGATATGACACATTTGTTAAAATAACCTTAAATTCGTTGAAATATACGCAAAAAAACACAAATTGAGCTGCGGAGACAACAAGCGGCTGCCCCCTCTCTGCGGGATGCGCGCTGTCTCCGCCTTTCGCCACTTCTCAGCGCCACCGCTTCACCGAACGATGCGGCCACGCACTTTCCGCTTACGTTTAACAGTAGACCTCACTGTACACAACATACTACGTGGATCTGCAGTCAGTTTTTTGACACGACTGGGGAAAGCATCCTGCGTCGTGCATTTGTGAGCCAGTTGGTCTTACATATTGTGATGGCCTCCCAAGGACGCGTTTTAAAATCGGAGCTGTTGTACAAGCGATAAGCTCACCGTTTTCAGAAAAAAAAAACACCAAGAAAATGCCGAGTGCTCGTGAGCGCGTGACTCGCAGCAACCTCCGAGTCACCGGCGCCCATAGCGGCTTTAGAAAAAAAGAACTCCAATGCTGTCGTCAGGCGCTACCGTACATGTAAAAAAAGCACTCCGGAGCTAATGCTAAAGATGACAAGACACCCTGCTTGGGAGAGGCCATCGCGGCCACCGCATTTTCTAGAAGCCTTTATGGATAATTGGAGACATGGCTACGGGTGTGCTAATCCTTTCTGGGGTGGCTTGGAGACCCCGCCACCGCTGCCTCGAGCCGATGAGGAAGAGCTGGTGGAAGCCTATTATGCTGAGTATGACTTTGCGTCCACCCCTCGCCGCGAAAAATACGACGACCTTTTTCATGCATATGAGGACAATGACTAGCACCGCAACTATACAAATAATCAATCATACACACTAAACTTTTTTACACCCTTTTAGCCAAAAAGGGTGTAGCATAAGCGTGAAAAGGGTGTTGGGAGGCCTTTACACCCTTTTTCTTGAGTCTCAACACCCTTTTCCTAGCTCTACGCCCTTCTTGTTTGAAAAAAAGGGTGTTGATCAACTTCAACACCCTTGGTTTTTCTTAGGGTGTTGAAAGGGTGTGGAAAAGGTGTTCAGCTGTTCATTGAATAAGGCCATGTTCGGATGCATAATAGCACTGTAAAGAAGAAGACATCCCCTCATATACTCGCAAGAAATTTCCAAACGCAAAAAAATAATAATTACTCTTATGCAATGGTCGCTCATTTCCTTATTCGGTGCACCACATGCCCGAAGTTTACCTTTGGCATGTGAAACACCAATTTGAACCTTCAAAATTAAGAAGACTGTAGTCGTGTGGCGAAAAGGATGTTTACCAACTGCAACACGCTTGGCTTTCTGTAGGTTGTTGAAACGGTGTGAAATAGGTGTTTAGTTGCAAAAAAAGAACAGCAGAGCTGGGGTCGACCTAGTTTCTTCCGGTGTTGCTAAGTTTTGTTATGTCTGCTAAGCTTTACAATGTTGTTTCTAAGCCAGGATGACCGCTGAGGGATGAGGCCAAGTTTAACCGGATTTTACAAGGCTGTTCCAGTGTGCCCCCCTTCCTCCCCCCCTCCCCATTGCCAGGAGATCCAAGAGGGAAACAAGGTAGGCCGGCCCCCAGCGTTGCTGTTTCTCCAGCCTTGCACCACTATTGCAAGGTGCGCGAATTTTTTTACCTTTTAGAATCCAAAAAAGACTAGTACCTTTGAAATGGTACAGTAAGAGTTGCGGATACGCATACGCCCCTTGTGCTCACACTCGAACAAGCTCGAAAGCCGACTTCACTGTTATATTACCCTATCTGCGGTGGTGCACCCTTTACAGGTGCCCCAGTTCTTTTTCTTTGTATTTTTTTGCTAATGCCACCGAAACTACGTCCTGAAGCTTAAAGAGCTTCACTGGTAATAAATTATGCAAATTCATATTGCTGTAAACATCGTGAGGTACAACCCCCCCCCCCCCCCCCGCTTGTAGAGAATGTTCAGTCCACCCGTGTAAACAGGTACAAAATGCCTCCAAAATTGGAGGTCTCTCCACCTTTTTTCTTTGTTGGCGGTCTTTTCTTACACCGTTTTTTTCTTTACGCCTTTTTTTTAGTTTCGGACACCCTAATTTGTAGCGTTACACCCTTCTAGGAAAAAGGGTGTTGAAATAATGAACACCCTTTTTGAAGGGTGTTGAAGTGGCAGGGAAGATTTGTATGGTATTTAATAAAATTCTATAAGTTACGGATCAGAAAAACTACCGCGTAATTAAAACGTTTTTGCAAATCCGCGTGTTGATTTGTATATTCTCGTAGTAAAATCCATACTTCCAAAATTAGCGCTAAAATATCAGTTTTTTGCGACAAGCCCACCGACTCCATCTGGGGGCTTTCCTCTGCTGGGTATAAAAGCAAGAATAGCACATGTATTGCTAAGTAAGTATGCACTCCCTGTACCGCTTGCATCCCGTGTTCCAACTGTAACTTGTACGTATTGGGTGTTTGTGTTGAATGCTGCGCGCTCCACCGTTTGACATTGCCTCTGCGCATGCCATCACCTCAAAAAAAATGTGTGAGACTCAACACCCTTTTTTTTAGGGTGTTGAGCATCCTCAACACCCTTTTTTAAAGGTGTTGAGCTCAACACCCTTTTTCTTCCGTACACCCTTTTTTTGCCAAAACACCTTTTAAGGGTGTTAGCCATGGGACAAGACTTGTACACCCTTTTCGGCAAAAAAGGGTGTAAAAAGTTTAGTGTGTAGTGAAACTTAACAATCTGTCCGGCTATGCTAACGTACAACAGCTCCGCCATTAGGGTCTTACGCGTGAGTGCAAGCTTCCCTGAATTTTCCTATTCGCAAATGAAAAGTAGCGCTCACTAGCACTTCTCTCTCGATGAAAAATTCGTGCGTATTTTACACAAATATTTCAGAAACCATGATAAAAAACCTCGCACGTACAAATGGGCAGACAAATCAAGCCAGCGGCAAAGGAGACTGCAAAAAAGCTCAGCTTGCCCCACACCCGATTTTTTTTGGACGAACTATTGCAAGCAATCAATTACGGCAGCCCCGCTTTAACGTCGCTATATGGCGTGTTCTCCCGACGGCATTAAGAAAGCATGATAGCAACCGATACAAATTATGAAGAATTGATAGAACATTTTTAACAAAGGTGAAGGCGAAATCATGCCTGACCTTTTGTTCCTGCGCTGGAGAACATTCTTTCGAACAAAGCCGCCGCGCTCATGATTACTAGACCACCCCTCTGTACGGTTCCCACTGAAGTGGAACAATAACTCGTGAAATGGGATGGTTCCAAGCCTAGTTGCGGAAGGGAAGGTTGGGAGGGATTATCCATACGGGTTACTATGGAAGCCTCGCATGCGAAACGCCATGGTGAGCTAGGTGTCTCTTTGGCGTCAGTTTGTTGCCGTATCTAATGATCTAGATGCGGCAACCTAGTGATCTAGATCGTGATCTAGTCATCGCATCTAGCGATCTAGATACCACATCTAGATGCGAATCTAGGTGTCGTCTTTCTGTGTCTTCGTTTCGATTCGCGCTGTACCTATTTTAAAAATAAGGCCCCTTTTTAAACATGACGTGTCGGTAGTACGCAGAAATATATCAGTAATCACCAGTGCTCAAAGAATCCAGAAAGTAGCCAAGTCGCAGCACTAAAATTTCAATTGGCACGAGCCTCTAACAGTCGCCAGTTTGTCGCCCAATCGCCAAACCTGGCAACCCTGTCGGAGCGAGGTATGGTTTTCTGAGCGGCCGCGATAAACGTCGGTCAACCCGAGTGGCAGTCTTTGGGTGCGTGTGCGCGTGTGTGAGGGTGAGTGTGAGCGTGTGTATAAATGGGTGCGCGGGTTGTGTTGTTCGATTAGATACCTGGTTATGAAGGAGTTGTGGACTTGCCGCCACCTTAGAGCCAATACTAGTTCTTGATACTACTATAGCAAATGGTAAGCCGACGACAGAAATCATCAACCTGCTATCCTCCCCTTTTTGGCGGCATGATGCCAGGGCAGAACACGCAGTCTGTTGTAATTTCATATACGCACAGAATTCAGATCTGTTGCGTCTGCAGTCGGAATTAGGTCGCTACCCCAAATGCCGGTACGCTGGAGGTCCACTCATGGTAGCCACGAGCTAACGGCAACATGGTTGTTCATTGTGTGCAGCCTTCATTTGCTGAATGTTTCGGTTGCTTAAAAACAGGAGCCTGTTGAGAGACACAAAAATTTTCTTGCGGAGTATTATGGCACATCAATCATTTCACATTGGTGCTTGAGCTGTGAGTCGCGTAAAATAACGAGAGGGGTGCATTAAAACCAACCACTCTCTAGTTCGCATACAACACAAAGTTTCAACTTTCCTCCAGTTTTTACTATTTAGATATTCTTGAAGCATCAGCCTAACATCTAAGCAGCCTTCAATGAATTTTGGTTTGAATCAGTATGCCACTATGCACCGAATACCGAGTTGGCGTGTACCACCTCATACGCACATGCTGCGGTTCTGCTCGAGACAGAGAAGGTCGCATGTGATAAAAACAAAAATTCTGGATTTTTTTATTCAAAATCAGGCAGTCAAATAAACAGCATATTGGGTCAAACATTTGCACTTTCTTTGTATTCTCTCTTAATAATGCTCGCTGCAGCAGCCGCCTATTACAAATTGTCTTTAAGCAAGCCAATGCTCGTACGGCTGGTTTGGCGTTGAGGATTTATGTTGTATTCCTTCAGGCACATAGAATTCAACTAAAGCTACTTGCGAGACAGACAGAAAAAAAAACATATTTTCCTAAGTAAACATGGGGAAAGCTTCAGCATAAATTTCAAATGAATGATCGTTTTTTAGGCTATCGCAATTCCACACCCGCCTTTTCACCTTGGTTTGTGGGCTACCAATGGTTTCGAAGAGCTGCACACAGACGCCTGCCCCGAAACTTATTTCGCGGCTTATTGTATGTCATTTCATTTTTATAACCTTCCACGGAGGATGCTCTTCTTCTGATGGAGCGTGCAAGGTTCATGAACGGCTTCAAATGCCTGAAATATTTATGACAGTCTGGATATAATATCTTGAACATGAGTGCGAAAAGTTCAATGGCTTCAGACATTAAAGTAAAAATCTGCCGTACTTTTTCCAGAAAAATTCCCACAGACTTGTGCACTCATGTCCCTTTTGAATGCTGGGTTAATATATGTCCCTAGAAGCCAATTTGTGTTTTTATTGCTGCGAATAATGACTTATTTTTTCGGTGCTGGGTTTTTTACCTCATAGCCTTGTACTTAGGGTGACCGCTGTCCCAAAGTAGTTGTTAAATTTTGGGATGGGAGCACAGTAATTCCCCAGGTTTTTTGACTGCTTGTCTCGCGGAGTCGTTAATGGCACTACGGCAATAAATGAACCGGCCTATTAAGGTCACAGTTCCGGGAGTCTGTGTGATGGAGCTCGAAAATGATTCTCAGAACTGACTAAGATTTGACGGACGGGGTTTCGTTTCGTAGGAACCGCGGTTTTATCTCCTTATTCATCTTCTGTGCCAACTGGCGGTACGTGTGCGTTGCTAATTGTGAACCTCTAAAAATCGCAAGGTCTTTGTGCAATTCTTCTGGGTGCCTTTTACTTTGTGGCAGTTGAGCCGCATGCCGCTTCAGCAAGGAACAAATGGTGTTTGATCTCACTCCCATCGACATTTTAATCGGTTCGTAGCTGACGTAAGAAAGCGCGCGTATGGGAGCAGTATTCTCGCGCTTATCACATCTGAGATGATTGAAGTATACAACAAGACCATTACCCTATTTATCTAGCCAATGATAAGTTAAGTCTGAAGCGTGATGATAGTTTTGATGATCACATCGGTGAGATTTTAAATACAGGGAAGCGTTCAGGACACTCTATAGTAGCTGTATGCAGATTGAATACGCACGCGTCGAAGTTTGTCATGGACTGCCGCAAAGAATTGCAATTTTTTTTACATTGCTTGAGCGTTCAGTATTGTGCCCAAAAGCCGTCCAGATCATTGATTACGTCAACCCAAAATACATGAACCAACTTGCGTCGCACCATGCACCTTTTCTCATGGTGCTCACTCAGAAGATTGTTGTCTTGTTTCCGAGTTTTTTTTTCGAATCCTGGGAATTCTTCGTGCACTTTTATAACTTTACATTGCAATATCGCCGCAAGTAGAGAGCTTACCTTCAGTGACAGGACCAAAAATTTTGGCATTGCTTCCCAAAGAAATGGAGAGAAGCGCAAAAACTAAAAGTGCGTCCAAATTTTGCTGATAGTCCGTGCAATGAATCATCAAACCTTCAAAGACCGAAATCTCAAACAAAGAAGGAATCCATGCGGCGATGTTTTCCGCGCCAAGAAAACGCATCTCTATACGAGCGATCTACATTTATAGCGATGGGGGGTTTATGACTTAAAGGTATAGTATTGTACTCCTTGATCGTGATCGATGCGTGTATTGTTTTTTTTCGCGATTTTCCGGCATCGATTTGGCGCGATGGAATCTCGGTTTCACTCACGCGCACTCTGTTCAAGGATCTTATCAGAGCTTTTCTAAGGACCAGCAGGTCTATGAGGATTTTTTGACAGAACGACTTCGGTTCCACTAAAAAAGCTTTCGCTTCCAAATTTTCAAATCAATCCCATCCAATATAAAAAAAAATTGCAGGGATCGAGAGACAGACTGAGAATGATCTGCGTGGGAAAGCCCAACCGTAGAAGCTTATAAGTGGAGATATCGCGAGTTTACGTTTTTCTGGGCGGGCATTATTACATTTCCCTCTCTGACTAGAGTTGATGAGCAGAGTTTCCAAAAGGGCTGAATGCACAAAAAATACTGTAGAAACGGGGGTGGTCTCTGACCTGGATTTCTATTGTGGGCAGGAACAGACCGTTTACGTATAAAATAATGTCATCGAGGCAAACTCATCGTCTGCTGAAAACGAGTGTAAGCTTGAGTCAGTTATATTTTAAATCAAATAAAAACAGCGATGACACAGAAGGCTGAAATCCATGGGGGTTGTGTATGTATGTATTGTGTTGTGTAACAGAGTTAGAGTAGGTCGTTTTACCCACTCTGCTATGACCGAGTGGGTAAGAGTGAAACGGCTTACTAACTGGGCTGTGACAGTGGGGAGAAAAATCACGGCGCCTGCTCGACACAGAACACCTGATAAGGAGGCACTCAGTGCACCCGCGGGCGCCTAGTTTAAGTGCCCGCGTTCCGTTTATTCGTCCTGCTTCTTCGATTCGCGTCTTGGTTGTCGTTATAGCGACGAAGATGGAGTAAAGGTCATTGCGGCAGCGAAGTAGCAAATCGGCTGCAATAGTGGCCTGAAACCGTCGTTATGGTCTCGAAGGTTGAGTACAGCTTCACAACCTTCAAATCTTGGGCGTTATAAAGCGGGGCTCCTCCAGTTTGAATTTACGCAGACGTAACAAAATAATAAGGATAACAGCATGACAACCACAGTGATTATCTTGCATCCACGATACCGTATTTCACAATGCCGGTAATCCACGATAGCGCATTCACGATACCGGCTTACTATATCATAATTTGACGTCATCTAGTAGTCTAAAATACCTTTCAAAGTGGCGCTGTCCGAAATCTTTCTACCTCTCTCGCCATAAAGCGTTCAGAAAATAGGTAATCGGGAGCAACAACGCGTCTGTTGCAGTGATTCCTTAAATTCAGGAAATAAAATCCTTGGCACTAGTTTGGTGACTACAATGCGAAGAATCACAATTGGTCGGCGCCCGGATGTTTTCAAAATATTAGGCCGCTAACGGAAAGGATTTCCATGGTCAGCTAGCAATTCTTGGAAACCAACAAACGGCGCCTAGAAACTAGCGTTAATTTTGTATTCAAGCTTCGTTTTTGTCCTTATTGGCGGGGAAAACACTGCAGAAAAAGTTCTTATTTGTTTTTTGTGAACACACCAAACCCTCGACTTTTCCCTGCCTTCATAACATAATTTTTATTTGCATTACACTAGGGCGGCCAAAGGGATCTTTTTAAAGGGTGGCCAAATGTGTGTGTGTTTACTTTTATTGAATCTAGAACTTCTTTCTCCGGCCCTCTAGTCCATGTGCTCCCGAAGGAAATTTTTCAATGCAATATCAAGCTCATGGCAAAGAAAGAGCAACCACCAGTCATGCTTAAGGTAAACAAAAACATTAGAATTTTTTTATCGTGTTAATGTGTTCGCCATCCCTTATTATCCCCGTGTGTGTATTTTCGTCGTGAAGGATGCTGGCAATTCTGTATTTTTGCTACTAAAGAAGCCTATTGAGGAAAACAGCAGGGATATGGCCAATGGTTCCATATATTAAAAATGATACAAGAAAACACCTGCATCTAAAAAAGGACGCAAAAAATTAAAGCCATTCCACTTAATGTCAAAGCTGTCGGAAGTGCAGAGCAGTGATTCGCCATAGTGGGCTGTAACACCGTTATCGGCTTACTGCTACCACCCCATTCAATTCAAATTTCCCGCCTTTGCTGTGCTCGCGCGCCCCTGCCTGAAACTGCGCCAGCGCGAGTTCTGTTCTCTTTGTGCTTTGCTCCCCGCACGTGCCGGCGTTGCACTGCTACATTTTACCTTTACTATCGTAAACACCACCCCTACGCGCGTCCTTAACTAAAGGAACGGGCGCGCTGCCGGTTAATTACGTATATAGTTTCTCAAATGTACCTATAGGTTCCTAAGCGCCAGCGTTTCACGAGTTTCGAACGCTTATGACTATTTAAACCGCTTTGCTTTCGATCCCTCTGGGATACGCCGCGAACACCAGCGTTACCCCGAGACGCTGCCTTGGTGCTTTATATACTTGGGTCGAGCGAGCGAGCTAGGACGACAAGGAGAGCGCCTAAATTGCTCTGCACTTAAAATAATTAAAATGTCCACAAATGTTTTACCAGGAAGCCCTTTATCCTGTACGCTCGAGTCCAGCTAGGCATCTGTTCGAAGAAAATGGTAATAGATAAGGAAGCGGTCTGTAGACTACCGGTCCTTTTTAACAGCTCAGCTGTGGTAGGTTGAGCCTTGTCGTCTGTATGATGTAGGTCATGCGTCACGCAGGGGTAGGAGCAGGTTACAAGACCTACCGGTAGAGTTCGCAGTGGTATCGAAGGCTGTGTTTCTCTACCTCCCGCTAGGGGATAGAGAAGGGAGGGGCCTCCAACCGTTTGCGTTTAGTTACCAATTTATTTGCGGGAAGTGTTGCACGCCTGAATCTGTCGTATCTTATCTTCGTCCACGTCTGTTTAGCGCCACGTTTTTTTCGTCATTCCACTATGAATTAGCTCGCTTAAAAACAAGTGCTGTCAAATCGTAGAATTTGTGCTGCGACGGTGCTGCAGTTATTGGGCGAGTACCCGTTGATGTTCGATCCGACACAAGAGAACCACAGCTTGGCTGTTTCTGGAGGTTTCGCGCTAACTGGAACTGAGTTTATTTTTGTAACCTTTAAAACTCATTGTGTGCACTGACAGAAATGAGAAAAAGCGCGGATGGGTGAACCGCTTGCAGCGTTCAGGTTTGTTTAGTGTTGTGGCTATTCATTAAAAGAATCGCCACCAGGGTATGAATCAGTGAGGCAATTACGTCTAGACACAGCCGTGAAGGAACGCGACGCGTCTACTCTGAAATGGCAAACTAAAAAAATATCGCCACCGCAGTAAACGGGGGCTGTAAACAAGGCACGTCAAATTCCCGTATCAACACTAATTGAAAAGCTTGGTTGATTGCAAAACGCTTGTGTAAACAGGCAGGCCGCCTGCTCGGCATGCAACCTACTACGTGGAACAAAGCGTTGTCGACGCTCTAATTGTGTCTGGCTCGTACCTTCGGGTTGCGCAGCACCCGAGCGAACTAATTTAGTCTGGACGTCGAACAGAACGTATTGCACTACTTGGCAGTTTAGGAGAGAGGGACAATAATGCAGCGAGGAGATAACAGGCTCATTGTTCTATAAACACGTCTTGAAGAGAGCGGATCTTAGCTAACAAAGGCTTGTCAGCCAATTATGATCCACGTTAACAGAAACATGTTACCTGTATGCGTTAGAAGCTTTTGCTCTCGCACATAAGGAATAGAATCATATTATTTGAGTCAATTGATGAAATTTTAGACCCGCCCTTGTAATTATTGGCGACAGCTTCAGGTATTTTAAAATAAAAAAATCTTGGAGATAGACAGGAGTCATTGGGGTAGCGTGATTTAATATAATATCAAACAAACGTTGGGGTCAAATTTTTTTCAGCGAAATTTGTTGATACCGCTTTCCGTGATGATCGAGATAAGTAAATTTCGCAGAATATTTTTATGAAAAGAAAGATAGCTGTGGGTAATGTTCATTTGGGGTAGAGCTTGAGTGCTCTTCCTACGTGAATTCCGGTTTGACCAAATTCGAAGACCTATTTTGTTAAAAATATATTTATCATGGGTTAATAATTACTTGCTCGAGAGCATGAGGAGTAGATAAAGACAGTAGAAGCGCCTAATTCTAAAAATGCATTTTTCGTGAAGATTGTTGAGGTTGCGTAGGCAACATTTTACATTACTTTGGAAGGCGTTTACGTAAAAAGTAAAAAATACAAATTGCAAGTGTAAATATGTTTAGTGCTCATTCAGTTTTAGTTTCAGTTTCAGTTTATTATTCATTCCAGAAAAGTAGTACAGAAATAGTATTATAGAGACGAGGGTCCCAAATTTAAAAACTGTAACGGGACCCTCGATGAATTACAACAAACAAGAAATTAGATCAAGTAAACAAGCAACATGTAATACGAGTGAATGGCAATCAATTATACAATATATTGGGGGGAGTAATCATTGTAAGTTAAGTGACACATCAGGCATCAGGATCGGTCTTCATTGCCCTTAAACAACTACATTTAATTACTGCACAACGAATACATCTAACTGCCTGTTTTTTACATGGGAGGAACAATTTACGCACGGTGTTCCACGGCCAGCATTGGCCGGTAATTCATTCCATGTCCCTCCAGTGCTTACGCCGTTTAAGTGGCGCACTCAGTGCTTGCTCTGACTTCTCGCAAAATACTACGGACGATACAGCGGCAAACATTTGCTCTTGAGGCTTGCGGAGTTGCTCCTGAACCCACCCCCTATTATTTCCTAAATGTCGTCCTGTCTATCTTGAACCTGGAGTGTTGAAACTGGTTGCCACCATGAAATGCACCAACCGGTCGTACTTCGTCCGCTTTTCAAGCTCCCTTTCCATGGATGCTATTTTCACCATGCAGAAGGCCAGTGTAGTCGTCTGCAGCGACCTTAACCAGCCAAAAGCGGTTCATTCACATATCTCGTCGAAAAATGAACCTGTATTGGACATGCCGGGGAACCCTAACAATCTCCTCGAAGAGCCGCAAGCCTTCCAGGAGAAGCAGCATGCTTTTAGGAAACTGCGATTGGGAATTTGTTTTTTTCGTAGAAGGGGCGTAATCCTTTCGTGGAGTAGTGCCTTGGAAGGTTCCTGTGACGCATTAACGCTACTTTTGGCATTTTCGTACCGAATCCTGGCAGCACGCTCTGCAGTGGACTCATGCCTCATATTTGTCTTAACCCCGTACTTAGCCGAATTACGAGTTGGGCGTGTTGGTATATAGTTCATGGTTTGTAAAACTCCTTTTCCTGTGACTTGGCCACCGCTGCGCCTCATCGATGTCTGTAGTCTGATGAATACCCACCGGCATACACAGTTTTCCCTTTTTGTGCAATAAGTTTTCAACTTGAAAAAATCGAGGTATTGCCGAGGAAGGAGCAGGCTTATTTGGGCTCAATACCTGATTTCAAAAGAAAGTCAGTTATATACACCTACGTTTATTGCCTCTGGGTGTTGCTAGCCAAATGTCATTTGGTAATCTAAATATTTAGCTGACATATTGCATGAGGCGTTTCCTGAGCAGCATTCACGTCACTCTTGCTGCGGAACTCTGAGCGGTTGGAAAGCTTCACAAATGCATTTTTGACTAAATTAAGGCTGATTATTTCGTTTTCGAGCGCATTTTTGTGGCTGTTAGGTTACGAATTAACAGCTGAAAGACCTCAACTTAACCTGAAAGTTCTTCTAGGGTGTGGTATTATTAAAAAAACTCCTCCCATGAATTTTTAACAAGAACGTAACTTTTGTCGTAGCCGCACAAACGCAGCCCCCACGCGCATATAAAACCGGGGACATCCTCTCAAAAATTTAAATTAAAAGAAATTGTTTTCAAGATATTGGGAAGACAGCAAACCCTTCCACTTCACAAAGTTAGCAGTATTATGCAAAAAATAAGCATCAATTCCGAAAAATTCCCACAGATTGTTGTTTCCAAGGGTACGCAGCAGCCGCACCAACAAAGAATGCGGCAATATCACCTAAGAATTTTAAATTGGAAGCAGCCCCTTTTTTCCCTCAGGATGTCAGGAAGGCTGGAAGCCTTTTACTGGTCGCAGAGTCTTTCAATGTTTTTGAAGGACTCTGCTAGTCGTGACAAGATAGGGACCAAGAAACAAATGGGAGATGACAGGGTTCAGAGAGAGGCTCATTTTGGGGTGCCTGTTCATGATTTCTGTACTCTAGCTCCACAAAGCAGAGCTCGAGGTTGGCAACAGACCACCCGACTCTGCAGTGTTGAGAGCTGTCGCAAAGAGTATTATCATTTCTTTTGGCTATGCGACTGCTTTCATGTTTTTATCTCTAGATGAGAGATCCCCTTTTAAAACGAGAACGATTTTAACCAGCGTTCCATCTTAGACTTGAGTATTAGTTGTCGACAATAATTATAACATGAATACTAGGAGTTTTTGTTCCTTTTCTCCGCCACGTATGAGCGGGTGTTGCTAACGGCCAAGTGTCATTCTGATGTCTGACGTTCTCCCTATATTGAGATAAAGAGTCTACGCTGGTGATAATGACTATTACAAGAGTAAAGTAGGTTAGCCTTGTTAACTGAACACTCAGGGATTTATCGGTGCACTTTTTATCGGGACTCAATTTTGCCGTAGTACTTAGCAATAATGAACATAAAAACTAAGTAACACAATATAAGTTATTTCGCTTCTAAAACTGTAATAGTCTACCCCAGATGTTCATGGCTCTATGCGAATGATTATGTCTCTCTAATTCAGGTCATAGAATGCTTGCTCCAGAGGCGATTTCGATGAACTTTTCAGGGTAAAGGTCGTGAATGGATGAAACTGCTAATCAGATTACTAATGCGAAAATCGAGTTATTTAAAAGATCGAAGAAACCAGTGAGATAATAACAGGCTATGTGAGTGTGCGTCCTTGGTTTACATGATCAAGTGATTAAATGCCAATAACAACCGAAAATGCTGGAATTAGGCCAGCCTCTTTAACAAAACTTATCTCAGTGGTACACAAGCCACGCCGTACCCGAGGAACGCCCTTCTAATGCTCATGTTACGGAGCTGAGGTAACTGCGTTGGTAAGCCACGGGTATTCTATGTAGGGCGCGTCTCACAGCAGCCGACATTTTAAAACCATGACTTGTAGATACTATTTATTCTGGTCCAGCCACAAATATAATAGTGTGTGTGTGTGTGTGTTTGTGTGTGCGTGCGCGTGCGCGTGCATTTGCATGTGTGTATGCGTGCGTACGTGCGTGCGTGCGTGTGCGCGTGTGCGCGTGTGGGTGTGCGCGTGTGCGTGTGCGTGTGCGTGTGTGTGCGTGTGCATGCGTGTGTGTGTGCGCGCGTGTGTGCGTGCATGTATGTGTTCGTTCTATCCATAGATATGAACGGGCAGGATAAGTTTTATTTTTTCAACAGCCTTCATGCGATGTCACGTGTGCAATCAATAGGCTAAGAGTATGGCATCCTGCGTAAGAAGAAAATGGCATACGTCACAGGTAAAAATTATAAACTTACAATGAAAGCCAGGGTCATTTTAGGTCTAGATGGTCATGGAACCCAGGAATGTGAGCCGAGGGCCATGGGCCTCTGGAATGTGAGCCGAGCACAGATCCACTACACCACCACACCTCGATGGCGCTGGTTGGAACGCTCAAGGGTCTTGTACTAACCAGGACTCCTCCACATTGCTTTTCGTGATAAAACCTTGTACTTTACCTCTTTCTCTAGATGAAAAAAGTTTGCAGCGTGAATGCTTATACACTTCGAATTGTGAACGCGTGCACTGAGACCTACGTGTAATTTTAAGGTTTTTATTGCAGAAGTATAAAATTAGGGGAGCAGCAAAACACCTCCCCAAGGAAAGTTGTCTTCCCCAATTCGAATAGAGTTGTGTGTAGGCGTGTTCTGGCAGATAAGCGCCGGTACCGCCGCTGGGTGTATACCAAAGTTTTTAGATAACATAACCAAAAAACGTTGGGGTACACCAAGTTTGACGTAGCTTAGCACGTCGTAAGGCTGACCGTTACCGCTGAGTAACATTATTTCTAGGCATTAGGCTAATTAGGGTACTCAGAAAAGAATCTGAGTCATATTAATTAAGCATAATGGAGAGGCGATCTAGTTGGTAAACATCGATGAGTCAAACTTAAGCGCAGATTGACAGAGGGACGAGAAAGCAATGGTCTCGCTTCCCGTTCTCATCGCTGCGTCAGTTTGCGCGTAAGTTTCACTTATAGTGCTCAGGAGAGCCTCAGCAGTGGAAACCTCCGTCTCAAAACCCATAAACCACAACAGTAATTCAGGCATCGCAAAATAAGTGTGTTGATGAGCACTACGTAAGAATACTAGAGGATATTTACAATGGGTCCACAGCTACTATCGTCCTTCATAAGAAGAGCAGTAAAATACCTATAAGGAAGGGCGTCAGGCCGGCCTCCCGCTGCGTTGACGACATGGCCCAAAAATCTAAGTTCCTCGTACGCGAAGCGGCACTTTTCAGGCTTCAGCGTTAACCCCGACGTACGGATGGCCTCGAGTACAGACTGCAACCTTGCAAGGTGTTCGTCGAAAGTCCGGGAGAATACCACAACGTTGTCGAGGTATACGAGGCAGGTGTGCCACTTCAGGCCAGCTAGCACAGTGTCCATGGCTCTTTGGAACGTTGACGGTGCCGTGCATAGCCCAAACGGCATCACCTTGAACTCGTATAGGCCGTCTGTGGTTATGAATGCAGTCTTCCCTTGATCTCTCTCGTCCACTTCAATTTGCCAGTAGCCTGTCTTAAGATCCATCGATGAGAAGTACTTCGCGTGGCAGAGGTGGTCGAGGGCGTCGTCACCTACATGGCTCACTTTTACTTCCGTCTGTCCGAACATCTCGTCGCTTATTTAATTTCATGAGTATTCAACGTCTGTTTGGTCCTACTAACGCTTTTAACAAATCATTTCTTCCTACGGCTATTGAAGAATGGAATGGATTGACGGATGCTATTGTAAGCGAACAGGTTGCTTTTAAATTTAGAGATGCATTACTAGCCACCCTTGACTCTTAATCGCTGTTCTTCTTTTTTCGTTGTTTGTTTCCTGCCACCTGTATATTTTGGACTGTGAATTGACTGTTAATAATTCGTTTTACATGCTCTGTGTTCTTTTTGTTATTTGTTCCTACCTGTATGTATTGCTAATTCAAAAACTGTATCCATGAACTGCATTTTCATTGCCATTTGTACGTTGTTTGTCCCCCCCCTCTTATGTAATGCCCCGAGAGAGGCCTTTAAGGGTAAAATAAATTATGATGATGATGATGATGATGACGATGATGATGATAATGATGATGATGATTCGTGGCAAGGAGATACACGTCCTTTTTGGTGATCTTGTTCAATCACCGGTAGTCAACGCAGGACCTCAGTTTGACGTCTTTTTTCTTCAAGAGTACGACCGGCGCAGCCCATGGACTTTTCGATGGCTGTATAATGTCGTCGTTGAGCAGGTCATCGACTTGAGTCTGGATGGCTTCGCGCTCGTGTGAAGAGACGCGGTACGGCGACTGTCGGGTAGGTCGGGCTCCGTCCTCGGTTATTATTCGGTGCTTCACCAGAGGTGTCTGACGTAACTTTGAGTTCGACGAAAAACACTCGCTGTAGAGACACAGCAAAGCCAATAACTTGTTCCTTTTTTCTTGCGGTAGCGCCGGATTTACATCGAAGGGATGCGAAAGCTTGAAGGTATCGTCGTGTGCGCGTTCAAAGTCGGCGACTGCGATCACGCCATTTGCTGATTGCGTTTCTTCGACGAACGCAATTGCAGCGCCCTAGTTTAAATGCTGTTACTACTCGGTGAAATTGGTGACCAAAACGTGGGATTTTCGCTGCTTAAACCGCGCAATGCCTCTTCCGACAGACGCACCGCGGTCGAGAAGCAACCTTTGGTCACTCTCCACGATAGCGTCGACGTCAGGAGCAGCACCTTCACAGTAGACGGTGATCATCAAGCTTGCGCAGCATAGCAGAGTGACATGATCATCGGCGATCCTTACAGCTGCACGGTGTTCGGGATTCGATTCCGGTGTCATGGAATGATCGGAGGAAAAAGTTATCGACTTGGTCTACAGATTGATTATTGTGCCCTTGTCCGTCAAAAAGTCCATTCCGAGAATCGTAAATTGTAAATTGTAAACTAAACATAACGAAAACGTTGAGCATCAGTTTCCCCAATAGAAAAACTCCCTTAAATTTCCAATAAAAAATTGAGGATACTCAAGTGGTCAAGGTTTGCCCGGTAAAATATTCAGGTGTCACTTGTCGAGTAACTTGTCCTGGGAAAGCCATATTGACAGCATAAGTAGTAAAGCATTAAGTAAGCTAAACTTGTCAAGAGGGCGCCTACGCCTGGCATCCTTAATGGTTAAACGTAACGACTATAAATCTCTGATTAAGCGCAATCTTGAGTATGCCGACGAAATATGAAACCCGCAGCACAAATATTTAGTAAACAAAGTTGGACGCGTACGAAACCTGGTTTTGCGTTTCATCTTCTGCGACTACTCCCGGTTTACTACTGTTTCCGATCAACGAAAACGGGCAGACCTCCGATCTCTTTCAAACCTAAGAATGATATCCAGATTAAAGTTCCCGTATCTTCTGTTGCGCTACCATTATAAAACACCCCGAACTAACTACCTCCCAGCTCCATTCAGGCATTCTTCGCGCGCAAATCAATGTAAGACTATCAGGCAACCTAACAGCAACATAAACAGGCATAAGTACTCTTTATTTCCAACAACAATCGCCCCGTGGCACAAACTACCGTCGGACGTCGTCAACAGCACATCTGCAAAGTGCTTTGTAAGACCCATTAATGATCAAGAATTTTAACACGTGACAAAGAGCAGCGATTGCCTATTTACTGTTTATATAATTTCTCTTTGTGGGCAAAACGTTGACACGGTATAGCATGCATCTGTCCATGTGTATTCTTCATCTTTACTTTCTGTTTCCGTTTAAATACCTATGTCACCCTCAAGATGAAAACTTGAACTCACTGTAACCACTCCTGCAATGGCTCTGAACGGCCTGCAGAATGTTGAAATAAATGAATAAATAAATTGCATGGTGCGTTCAAACTACTACCTACCCATGGGAAGTATTACCTTGTAAGTATGAAGGGTACACATCAGTCACAGTTTTATGATAAATAATATGGTCTGATATGGATAGGCGGGTGGCTGCAGAAACAACCAACAGATGGCGAGAAATATGCGAACACAACAAAATTCATCGGTATTTCACGTACGGAGATGTGTCAGATAAAAAATCCCGCTCGCATCTTTATACGCGTGTTAGGAAAATATCCTAAAATTTGTTTTTGTACAACTGTATGGGCAGAATTTGCAAGTAAAATCGGATTCGCTACACCAACTGCCTGTTTAGTTATTGAGTAATTTGTTAAAACACATAATTTTCTCCAAATATATTATTGCCCTATTAGGTGGGCGTTATGAAAAAGTCTTCTAAAAGAGTGTTTACATACCTGTATAAGTAACTACATCAACAAAACCCAGCTGAATAGCTGAACTGGCCTGCGATAAAAATAAATAAATATGTGAACAACTATTTCAGCGCTCTTAACTTTTTCCCGGGTATATTTCTAAACAATTTAGCAATATCCAGCTGCTACACTATAATCAGAATGCTCCCAAGAAATCTCAAACCGCTTGAATATGCAGTATATTTAAGCATTGATATCACCTGGTAGGCCTTTAGGGTCGTCAGGCATGTCGCCCTTTTACTGGCGTCGCTTGACGAATTTCTTGAAATTTGTTTTTGTGTATTTTTATTAGTACGATTTATGGGCAAAAACCTTTTGGATAAAGCAATCAGGGAAACATATTTATAGGGAGAATCTTTCATAATCCCGATTTTGTTCCGAAATGCATAATCGGCCCAGTAGTATTGGACAGACGAAAGCCGCAAAACTACTCTTTGGATATTCGCAAAGGATACACATATAAGCAAAAAAAAACACTTCAGTATGCGAATGGGTGAGCGAGATAGTGCCGAATTTACGAAAACACAATTTCCCCCTTTTCCTTGCTAAGGAGTGAAATTTCTGGAATTCCGGCATTAGTAAGCCCCCAGATCATGACACGAATGTTGTACCAAAATTTCAAGTCTCTCGGTGAAGCAGTTTTGGCTGGGCGTTCATGAATCAGTCAGTGAGTGAGTGAGTGAGTGAGTGAGTGAGTGAGTGAGTGAGTGAGTGAGTGAGTGAGTGAGTGAGTGAGTGAGTGAGGGAGTGAGTGAGTGGATGAGTGAGTGAGTGAGTGAGTGAGTGAGTGAGTGAGTGAGTGAGTGAGTGAGTGAGTGAGTGAGTGAGTGAGTGAGTGAGTGAGTGAGTGAGTGAGTGAGCCAGTCAGTCAGTCAGTCAGTCAGTCAGTCAGTCAGTCGTACGCTTCTCATCATAGGTATATATTTCTCCACCCCTTGATCTTTACAAACAATCTGCAGTAGTAAGAATGGCCCGTTCTTATTACACTGATTAAAAATTATTTTCTTGACCCTCTCCTTTGCAAATGTTCCATCAAGCGGGAGTCACCGTTATTCTCTTACGATGCAGGAACTTTCAGTGAAAGAGCTGTTTTTTTAGTGCGTTTAGCAGTATATTTGTTTCACTTTTTCCACACTACATTCGACATTGCCTTTTCCCAATTTCTCGTTTGGCTGGATGCTATTCGTGGTGACAACCATGCCACTCCATGTTTGCATCACTCCAACAATGTCAGTCAATTTTACAAAGTGAGCGTGTTCGCACAATACACCTTTTAATAACGGTCACACGGTTCTGGTTTCAAATTAAAAACAAAGAATGCGTGAGGAAAGCCAGAATATAGAGCAGTATATTGCAGTAAGCTTTTTGTTCGACAACCATAAAGCAAGGGTCTGGAATTAGACCCTTAAAGGTGAAAATATGGTACCCCTCCGAGAAACTAAACAAACAAAATATTCAGTGGTTACACTGATTGTGGCTACGCTTGATTGTAAGACGGTTGGGCACATGGTGTAGCGTGGGGCGAAAAACGCAATGAGGACTTGCGGCGCGGTCATGAGTTCTTGATGATAAGGACTGCCTTGGGGACATTGCCTCTCACTGCAGCTTCCTCGCTCTTCAACAGGACTGCTGCGAAGCCAACGAGCCGTTGAAAACGGGGTCCGGGAAACCTGTACAGGGCCTTGTTTCTTCTTGGTAGTGGTGCTCCCGTTACCCGGGAGCTTTAGCTACCAATTTTTTCCCCTGATCCTTTGTCGTTTCGTGCCGAGAGAGGCCACCCAAGCGAGGAAGTGAATGTGCCATTGGATACTTGCATTTTTAATACTTGTTTCTGCAATGTAGAGATATGCCAGAAAACTGCTCTCGTTTTCTGTATAGAGATACCCTGAAGAGGATAATACTTGTCGAAGAAGAACGCGCCACAGGGCACTGCAATCATTCCTTTTGTGCGCGATGCTGCAGAGCCCGATGCGACGTTCCACGTGATTCGCTGCCGAACACCTTGTACGTAACAGTTGTTTGCCAACGACGAGGATGGCGCTTAAGTGTATTTTGTTTATAAAACATAAGTGAAGCACCCTGGGTCATCAAATATAAGCCCAATATGCCCAATGCAACCAAAACATCCTCTTATAAATACCGGCCACATCTGCCCCTAAGCAGGCAAACCATGTGCATTTCAGCCGCATAAAACCGGCTTTATAGCAACAAATGATCAAGTTCTAAAATGTCTACTTGAGGAAATAGCTCTTTTGATCCTGCTCAAATCTTTCACGAAGGTCGCAAATATATTCTTTTTTTAATACCAGAAGAAGGCAACGCTCCTTTTTTAAATAACAAGTTGTTTTCGCCACTGCGTGTGGGCTAACCTCATTGATTTTATTCCTGTACGCCTGGGGTAAACCTGATGCCGGCAACTTTGGTTCTCATAGACTAAACCTAGCTTCACACGGTTGCAAAAGAACCTAGAGATTTCTATCGCCTGCGTTATTCGTAAACCGAATAGACTTAAAATGCGAACCTGCTATAAACCGTAGCCCGTTTTTTCCGCTCCGAGGTTTAAGTCACTGTAAGGTAGCCATCGTAAGCGAGGACCTTACGTATACGAGACTTACAACGCATACCAATTTTTTTGTATTGGTTGAACAAGATCTTTCTTATATCTTCTCGCGTGCTATTGCAGCGAAAAGGGATATATGTTTTTATTTCTCATGGCCTTCGATTGGAAGTGAGTGGCTTAAAGTCCCAATTTTTCACCAAAAATCTCTCCGGATTGGGAAAGAAAATGAATGGTGGATACTAGCGGCGGGAAAAAAGCGTACATGATTTTGATAGGCTGATCTTGAGCTCGGGGTGTTCGAAGCACAATAGCAATACAAGGTTCCAACACATG
The DNA here is from genome assembly GCF_048455015.1 of Haemaphysalis longicornis. Classification (NCBI taxonomy): domain Eukaryota; kingdom Metazoa; phylum Arthropoda; class Arachnida; order Ixodida; family Ixodidae; genus Haemaphysalis; species Haemaphysalis longicornis. Next base: position 1,423,295 of record NW_027526394.1, read on the forward strand.
CTGCGCAAGGAGTCCGAAGGTCGGAACGATTATGTAAAAAAAAAGCCTTCGTTGCATTCATTCTGGCAGGAAGTGGATGGAGAAAAAAACTTGAGCGGTGGAAGACACGAGAGTGGAGGGAGTTACGTGGCAGGCCTGGCAGAATACCTTTGTATATCTGCGACATGTGGAGTGAAGCAAGGGTATAGGTGACCAATTTTAAAGGGACTCTGAAGTGAATTTGTCAAGCTCCCGGTTTTGCTTGCAATGCGTAGACTGGCTGAAATTACCACACTTTTGATTGTTTATCCGGTTGATAAGTCGGTAATTATTCTATCAAGCGGTAAAGAAGAAAAACTACCATGCGCGGTCTGTGGCGTCTGCACCAACTAAAGACTGTAGCGTCGGGAAGAGGTTGCACCGGGATCGGACGATGTCCAAGGTTAGCATTCAAACAAGTTTCGGTTTCGGTTCTGTAAAACAACATGCTTGGCATCCCATTGCAGCGTTAGATGGGCATTCTCGATATCTCAGTAATCGTCGTACGACGCTTCTGCCATGTTGTCGGCTGTAATATGTCTGAGATAAGCCTCCCAGGACGGCTTTGCATGATAGAAATCACTAGACGAGGCCTACGCAGTGGATGAACGCCCTCCGCGTCACCGCAGACGCTCAAATGCCATGCGCTTTTCCCGCAATTTCGTAGCTTGCTTCACTCATGCCTGTATCGTAAAAAGCGTGTTCGCACCAGGCCAATGGTCTGCTGATTCTGGCCTGTGCCCACTGGCCGCAAGCAGTCGGTGCTCGTGGCAACAGCACACCAACGAGAACTGGCTAGCGCGTCAGTGTAAGTCTGCGCGCGTTCTGCGAACTCACTCGTGAAGCAGTGAAAGTTACGGCCCAAAAATTAACTCAGGTTAGAAAACATCGGCCGTAAAAGTAAAAAATCGACTTACAAAAAGAAAAGCATGCACCCTCGGGGATTCTAACTTGCTACTTGCAAAACAAGAATTCCAGCCTTTTAGACCACTCGGCAACGAGCCAGACCACCCGAGGTAGGATATATAATGTATATAATGTATAACCAGTTTGCACCTTTATTTAGTTTTAGCATTTCAAGTACTTTAGGTGACTATTTGTTGTATAGCGCTCGTGCAGTAGACGTCCCCCAAGTTTCCAAATTATCTCACGTCTAGCAATTGCATTTCTTAAATGGAAAAGCGTTCGCAGATGTGCGGTCGTGCTGCTAACCGCTGTGCTTGTTCACCCAGCGCAAAAAAGTACTTCCGCCTCTCCAGTTTTGCGCTGTACGGTAAAAGTTTCCGTTGATTTTATTTCATTGGTACCTATATTGACTTCGCGGACTTTTCTCCCGCTTTCAAGTGACATTAGATTTTTCTACTAGCGTAAAGTCAGCGAAGCGTCGCGTATGCACTTGTGCAGCACTTGCGTGGAGCGACCCGGACAGGGAGCTTGATACAGTGTACAAACTAACAAAGTAAAGAAAGGCACATTCTTCTATTCACAAACGTTTTGTGGCTTAGTTTCAACTGAGCTAGCGGATTGCGACACCCGGACTAAACGCTGGGCCGACTGACTCGATCGCAAGGTCGGCGAGCCGTGCAGTATCGCAGCGAATTGACAGCTCATTTCCTCCTGACGTCACGAGAAAACGCCAAAATGGGCGAGGGCGCAGAGAGGAGGAGAGCATTTCCGGATTGATTTTTCTACTAAATAAATTTGCGTAAATGCACTCAGAGTGGTCGAAACATGGCCAATGGACTCCGGACTACAATTAGAGCTAGTAACCCCGCAATGTATACAAATATGTCCAGTGTCCCTTTAAATATCAACAGTCTTCGCTTCACTGGCATATTGACCTGCAGAGAATGCGAGTCAATTGCTGCTTTTCAAATTAGAAAGCTTCGGTGGCATGTCGTGAACACCATAAAAAGTGAATTAAGTGGTTTATACATAAAATATTTTCCGAATAAAACTTTGCTTCGTATTAGCTATATAGGGTATCGATTTGTTCCTTTGATCCTTGCTTGAATAAATCTCGTAAACAAAGGATTTCTGTGGACGAATAGCAAAAGTTGTATGCAAGATCCGGTAGCTGGCTAAATTAAGGCTGCTTTTGCATTTGTAAATAAACCTTTGTTACTTTTTATAGGAATTTGATAACCACAGTGTTTTAATGACGTGGAACGTGGATACAGAATAAATATACTTTGCTGTCTTGTGCAGCAGGGCTAACCCGTAAGAATGCTAACCCGTAAACCCAAACCGTAACAACGTCGAACACCTTAATTACAACCTAAATCGCCGTGGCGCGTTTCCCCGTCTAGACGGCAAAGGAAAACAATTACTCCCGTAGGGCGCGTTTTCACGTCTAGACAGCGAAGAAAACCAATTACTATCGTACCTTGCAGCTACGGGAGTAATTGTTGTTCTTTGCCATCTAAACGTGAAAACGCGTCGTGGCGATTTTATCGAGGTAGCGTACCAAAAAGTAAAAGTTAAAAGGCTCAAGAACAAAAACATCCTAGAATTTCAATGATGAATGTGACTACTCCTTCCTGTCGACTAGGGAGTTATTTAACTGGGCCTGAAGATTGCAAAGAGGGGATGTTTCGAAGCAAAGAAAACTTACTAGCTCGGAGTTCGCCTTTTAATTTTGTTGCACCGTAATGGCTCGATGAACTTATTGCACTGGAAAAACAAGGTGCGAATCAAGAGCGAGCCGGTAGTTTGAGAAATAAAAGTGCAGACTACTCTGACTAAACATTGTGCTAATGAAAACCGGGTGTGAAAAGAAACTTTTCAATCTGCCTTTCCGAGTAATGGAACGTTTAGCTGCAGCTGCCGTCCAGTAGGATTTGTCGCTAATAGAAAGCAGACCGGTCGCTGTCATGAAGCTTGCTGCTCTTTGTAAAGCATGAAGAAAAACCAACTAAAACGTGCCCATTCATTGAAATTTTAGCAGGCAGCAAGCAGTTAGGCCATCGTTAGATAGTGCTCATTAACTCACCGGAATATTGCAGCAGCCTCATCACTGCAAAATAAAACGTTAGCGCGTCTAAAACGACTCCAAATTTCCAAATTGGTTAAGATTCAACAGCTCAGAAAACAAGCGTCGACATTTGTCGTTTGGATGACGAGGGGGAGAGGGAAATGTGCTGCATTGTTCAGGGTTGTTTTCTTTCTAAATCCAAAGAAGCGACACAGTAAGAGTTGTGGAGGAAACCCTGTATGGTTAGTTTTCATAGTTTATTGTTGAAGACAAAACGATTGTTTTTTTATAGGCTACTCGTTGGATATCGCTCAACGTGTCGCGTCGCGAAACCATCAACCATTTGGGGTGCCATAACAAAACGCCGGTAGACGCTATGGCGTACGTAGTATACGGTGAAAAAAGGTCGCAGTATTCTGTAACCACCGCGATTTTTTAAAGAGATGACTACTAAAAAAGTTCTTTTAAATCGAATGCACTCATTTTCGCTGTGGAACTCATCTACCATATCGATTTATTCTTTAAGCTCTGGAGATTACGGACGCATTCATCCTTGTCAGTGCCCCTTAAGCTATGCCGTTCATGTCAGACGTAGCTTCTTCAGCCAAGCTTCTTCTTCAGCGTTCAAGCCAAGCATAGGAACGGGTGGTTATAATAAAGTGGGAAAAAACTGGTAACAGGAAAGAAACCAAGTCTTCCGCCTGTAATGCATCGTAAGTTCCTGAACACCGCAGTTCTCACAAGCCAGTGCCCTGAGCGGGTATGGGAGAATTCTGGTTGGTAGGTTGACATGAAAGCGAAATGGGAATTGTTAAGTTCTCCTGAGCTTCGAATGACAGCTGTCATTGTCACTGGCGAACATCCTTAAACGGGTATGTGACCATTTTGCAGCCTAAAGCAGTGGCTAACGACGTGCCAAGAACTCATCGTACGCCAAGCGGCGGGCACCACTTCGCTTTCCTCCTTTCATACACTTTTTGTCAACGTAAAGTTATTATGATCATCGCCTGTTAACGACGTTAGTTCTGAAATAACAACACTGGGTGTAACGTTAGTCCGTCGCATACCCAATGGGGATGTCAGGCTACCGCGTACATTCTGCGTACTTACTAGAGCATACAAACAATTCTTCGGTACGGGATGCAAGGCTACTGCTATAATTCTAAAAACAAATTTACAAACTAGCTTGGTAATTATCTTCTACTTTGTTATTATGTCATTTTTTGTAAACTAAGAGTGCAATATACTTTTTCCGCAGTTCAGTGAAAGAGCCCCTAAAACCAATTTTTTAGAAGTACCGTTTCATGATTTATCGAGCGTTTAAGCCTTGTACTAAGCATAAAATAGCAGGGAATAAGCCCCATACAATAACCGAATATCAGACACCACTATCCTCCCCGTCTGAGAGAATAGTCAGGAAAATGCTTTATCATAATTAAAAAGACCCGAAACCTTAATTGAGTGCCTGATGGCACAGAAGGGCCTATTACTTTACCACCATTCGTTCTAAGGTAGTTGAAAAAAGTGTAAATTTTCAATATATCTTATTTTCGCACTATCGCAATAACTTGAATGTGAATGCGTGCGCATACATAAAGCGATTTTTGTTATGACGATCAAGAAATCGTCATGAACGTAATCTAATTACTAACCTTTTCAAGAATTTATTCTTTGCACGAACCATCAGTGATTGAAATTTGCTCTCTGAAGACATTGTTTCTTCAGATTCTGCAGTGATTGTGAATACGTGCTACTTACTAATTTAGAAATGCGGTAAACCACTGAAGGATCATGTCACATTTTTTTAGATTTGTAATTCGTCATTGCTTGTAATGTACCAGTTTTATGATGCAGTGTTTTTTCATATTAAGAAATACTGAAAGGGTACACCTGGAGTACTTCAGGGGGAGAGATCGCTTTCGTTTTATTTTCTTGTTTCTTTTTCACCTTCTTTATTTATATGTATTCAAAGTATTGTCTTGTTGTGTATTGCTGTAATATGTATCTAACCTGCATAGTCTTCGTGACAGAAGTATACCGTAAATAAATAAAAATTCCAAAATCCACCTCTATTTTATCGAAAAAAGCAAGGGCGGTATTCGCGTAACTGTCCTTTTCAAAACGTCCCATTTGAGTCCCTTTCATCGCGACGTACTTCCGGTTAAGCAGTGAGTGTTGGCAGTAGGTTTGCCGCGCTTGTGTTACGTAACTTCCAGTTTGCATTTAGCCAATCAGGGCTTGCCAAAAGGGACACCTTTGAAAGGGACGCAAAAGGGACAAAACTCTAGAATACCGCCCCACGTGTTTATTAACCAAGCAACATTCATTTTTGTAGAGTGAAGGTGGGATGACTAAACACTACGAGGTTGACCATCCCGATATCCAAGGGTTCACACATTCCTTTGCTATTGCCCCACAGGGCTAAGAAGCATGGTCCGCTTCTGCTTTATTAGGAGATGTTTGCGAAACAGCAAGGTATCTTCCAACAATAGCACAAGGCGTTCTCGAAATAGCAGGACGCTTCTCTTTTTTGCATGCTATTACGGGATAAGGGCGACCAATTGAACCACAGAGAATTTTGTTGTGGTTCCTTAAAAGAAGCCGTAAATATCCCTACGAAAACATGAAGGAGACTGTTCTGCTGTGCATGGACCGATTCTAAAACTGTGTGTGGTCATCGACGGTCATTCCAGAGTATCTGAGGTAGCTTAGTAAATTAATACCTAAGGTCGCAAGCAGGAAATTATCGGTCTCCGGGAGAAATGGCCGCCACTTGCCTTTAGACAAGGTCACTAAGAAAAAACGGTATTGAGCCGTTCTTTGTAAATACAAGTAATTCATTCCATCCTAAGCACTTTGTTTGAACATGGGTGCTGCGCCGCCATTCAGTACAGAAAAGATTAGCGCGTGTCACCCATTACTGATACAAAGATCCGCATTTTGATGTTGGTATTTGCTGAATTTTTAGTCAATTGACACTTAGCAGGATTTATCGTTGGCTAAACGGTGCATTCTTATACTAACAGCAAACTGCACAGCGATAAGCCCAAACAGAATAACTTGATGATGGTTGGGTTTTTATGGCGCAAGGCCGACTAAGGGCAAAGAGCGCCAGAGAAAAGTTTATTTAGTGACGTGAAGTGGTTACCACAAAAAGGTAGGTAAAAAAAAACGTGTGAACAGAACATAGTAAAATCAGTTAAAGATAATGGTGATGGCTGGTGTATAGGGCCAGATTTGATTATGCGTGATAGGAAACGAGGTTTAAAAACTTAACCTTTGACAAATAATCAAACACACGTTTCACAGAAACACTGGCATCGTCACCTAGAAACAGCGATGGATGTAGTGGGATATGTTGTCTGTAGAGTTCTCTGAAGTGTTCACACGTTTCACAGAAACACTGGCATCGTCACCTAGAAACAGCGATGGATGTAGTGGGATATGTTGTCTGTAGAGTTCTCTGAAGTGTTTGTGTCGTGTTGTGTGAAGTGCCTTACATTGTATGAGGATGTGGATCACGGATAGGGCCTCTCCGAACCTGCTACACAGAGGTCTTGGAGATGCAGTGAGAAGGTGCGAGTGCGTTGCATGTGTGTGCCCTATCCGTAATCTGGCCAAGGCGACTTCAGAGTATCTATTGCGTGTGTTGGTGGTGTATGGTCCCAAGTAAGGTTTTATTACGTGTAACTTGTTGTCTATTTGTTCACTCCAGTGTGTTTGCCATGTTTTGCGAAGTTGTTGTCTGATGTGTGGTTTCACGTCGGTGTAGGGTAATGTGGTTATGTCTACTGTATTCAGGAGTGTAGCAGCAGCAGCCATTCGGTCCGCTGCTTTGTTCCCGGCTATACCACAGTGGCCAGGGACCCAGCAAAGAACCAGTTCAGATTTGCGAACATACACAGACATAATACCCTTGACGATCAGTTTGACAACGTCGTTTTTCGAAGGCATTGTTGAAGACAGTGCCCGCACAACACTGAGGGAATCTGTATAGATAATGGATTGTGGGATGTGGCTTTCAAGTATATGATTGACAACAAGAAGTACACCGTAAGCCTCTGCCGTAAAGATACTAGCATGACTATTCAGAGTTCTAGTGACACTAAGGCCGGGCCCATTAGCCGCGCAGGACACAGAGGTGGCAGTTCTAGAAGTGTCCGTACAAAATTCGGTGCACTCATACTTCTGCTGCAAATACAAGAATTGCTGCAGAATTGCACATGTGGGAGATCGGTTTTTATCTACATGTGTGAAAGATGTGCCGGATGATACAGGGCGGAGATGCCATGGTGCTATAAAATCCGTTAGAGAACTTTGGATTGTATCTAAAAAGGAGACAGCAAGCTCCGACGCTTCCTCTCTAACTCTGTAAGAGAAGGGCGCAGAGAACGATGGTCGATTTAGAAGGAGTAAAGTCATAGACGTATCATGAAAAACTGATTTAAAAGGATGGTGAGGCATGGATGAAATTTTAAAAGTATAAAGGAGATCTGTGTATGCTCGCTGACGTTGTAGGTTTAATTTGTCGCACTCCACATATAGGCTTTCGACCGGGCTAGTGCGGAAGGCGCCACACGCCAGGCGGAGCCCGAGATGGAGCACTGGGTCCTGCATTTTGAGGGATGTTTTACTTGCTGACCCATAAACAACGCTATCATAGTCCAATCGTGAACCTATCAAGCTGGTAAGAACACCTAAAAGAAGTTGTTTGTCAGCACCAAAAGAGATGTGCGACAGAACCTTCAGGATATTCATTGTTTTTAGGCATTTATGTTTTAGTTGTTTTATGTGTGGGATGAATGTGAGCTTTTCGTCAAAGATTATGCCTAAAAACTTGTGTTCCTTTTTGACCGGAATCAAGACACCATTGAGTTGAACGTCAGGATCCGGCCGAATGCCACGCCTCTAGGAAAACGAAACACAAGTGCAATTCCCTGGATTAAATTTAAAACCGTTGTTATCTGCCCACCCGGCAAGCTTGTTCACACCAAGCTGGACTTGCCGCTCGCAGACAGACAAGTTACAAGACTTAATAAATAATTGTACGTCGTCTACATAAATTGAACATGAAATCGACGGTGGCAATGCCTTCCGAAGAGAATTCATTTTCACAATAAAGAAAGTGCAACTTAAAACTCCACCTTGCGGCACACCGTTTTCCTGCACATGAACCCTAGAAAGTGCAGTTCCAACTCGCACGCGAAACGTTCTTCCAGACAGGTAACTGGGAAGCGTCTTCATCATGTTACCCGACATGCCAAAGGACTTCAAATCGCTGAGGATGCCGTACCGCCAAGCAGTATCGTACGCCTTTTCCATATCAAAGAAGACTGTCATACAGTACTTCTTGTGGAGGAAAGCATCTTTGATATACGCCTCTAATGCAACGAGTTGATCGCTGGTAGATCGCCCCGCCCTGAAGCCTGCCTGGCAGCTCTCGAGAAGACCATTGTACTCTAAGAAGTACACAAGTCACCTGTTTATCATCTTCGCGAGGAGCTTACACAGGCAGCTTGTTAGGCAATGGGACGATAACTGGCGGGAGAAGGAGGGTCCTTCCCTTCCTTTAGAAAATTAACTACTATGGCCTCCCTCCAAGAGCGTGGAACGTGCCCTGAAAGCCATATTTTATTGTATAGGTGTAAGAGGGATTCAACAGTGTCTGGGTGTAGGTGTTGTATCATGGTGTATGTAATGTTATCTGCGCCTGGGGCTGAAGGTTTGCACGTGCTCAGGGCAACCCTCAACTCATAGAGTGAATTCAGCGTTGTAAGAAGTATTTGATTTGTCTTTGTCTTGTAAGCGCTTTTTTTCTGAAGATGTTTTGTGTTTAATGAAAGTGCTTGTGTAGTGTGCTGAACTGGACACGTGTTCGAAGTGTTGTGCAAGTGTGTTAGCATGGTCTTCAAGTGTGTCCCCTGCTGTGCTAACCAGGGGCAGGCTGTGTGTCTGTTGTCCTTTGAGCTTACGTATACGTGTCCAGACTTTGTGTGTGTCCGTGTATGAATTAATGGATGTCAAGAAGGTGTGCCAACTCTCTCGCTTTGCCTCACGGCGCACACGTTTTCCGAACGTCTTGGCCCGTTTGTACCAAATAAGGTTACCCGACATGGGGTACCGACGAAGGATACCCCACGCCTTGTTCTGGGCCTCTCGCGCCCGCCTGCAGTCCTCATTCCACCACGGCCTCCTCTGGTTGCACGGGGCACCAGAGGCGTGGGGAATGGACTTTTCGGCGGCGTCGAGGATGTGCGCCGTGAGTTGGGTAGCTTCTTCAACGTGTAGGTGTCCTATGGATGTGTGGTGTAGTTTCAATCTCTCTGTAAATGTGTTCCAGTTAGCTCGTGCTTCATTGAACCTATTATGGGAAATGAACTGCTTGGGCCTTTACCTATATATGTTAGTGAAGTGGGGAAATGGTCACCGCCATATGGGTCAGTGCCCACTCTCCATTCGAGACATGGAAAGAGAATTGCCGAACCAGTAGCCAAGTCAAGATTTGGGTATTTGTATTGAGTCCTATGTTATGGCTGTTTCTTGTTGAAAAGGCATGCTCCAGAGGATGTTAAAAATTTCTCTATCAGGCGACCTCGGGCATCCGTGCGAGAAGAGCCCTAAAGAGAATTGTGTGCACTGAAGTCGGCTGTTAAGATGCGCGGTTCAGGAAGCTGGTCGACCAGCGCCTCAAAGTCAGACGTCAGAAGGGCAAGATCAGGAGAGATGTAGATGGAGCATACCATTATCAACCTATTAAAAATTATTGTACCGTGTTCAATTATTGTATTGTGTTCAAGGTGACAGCGTGGCATGCTAAGGATTTGCGGGCGATTATGGCCACACCACCAGAAGAGTGTGTGCAGCCATCCCTGTCGTTCCTGTATACAAGGTAACTATTCAAGAAATTTGTGTGTTTGAAATTCAGATGTGTTTCCTGGACACACATTAAACTTGGCTGGTTGGCATGCAGAATCTCATGCACGTCGTCAAGATTATTCAGAAGGCCTCTGCAGTTCCATTGAACTATGTTTTCTCTTCCCATTATGATGCGTTAGAGCTACTGGAGTGTGATTATTTATGTAGGGTCTTTCGGGGCTTAGACTCTTGGGAGGGGCTTTCCGGCCTTCTCTACTGACCTGGACGTCCCAGCCCGTTCCTTCAGCTGCGTTGAAAGCCGGAAGGGCTCGACGTCCATGTCGTCATCTGATGGCCAGGGGGTGTGCAGCGGACTGGGCCCCCTTGACGTGGTACCCTTTCGGGTTTCTTTGCCTGCACTGACAGTGCCGAAGGCGTGGGGAGCACCACAGATGGCACAGGCAGTGAGGTGGGGGAGGGGGTCGCTGCGACTGCCTCCGTCTCCATCTGCGTGCCCTCGCGTGTGGTTTGGGACGGTGGAGCAGAAGTGGAGGATGCAGGATCACTCCCACCAGACGTGGATGCCACCACAGCCGCTGCTGGCCCAGCGAGCGGTGCGGAGGCGGGTTGGGCTGCAAGAGGAAACCCAGGAAGGGGGGGGGGGGGCGGGACCAAGTCCGACTCTCGGTACTGGGTCCCCGCCGAAACAAGACGCCGCTCCGCCCCCCGGCGAGCTGCGTCGGCGTACCTGCCCAGAGGGAAGGAGGCGAACCTCTTCCGCGCCTCTGAGAAGGTGATGTTTTCGGTTACCTTGATGTTTATAATTTTCTTTTCAAGTTGAAATTTTTCACATTTCCTGGAGTAGGCCGCGTGTGGACCCTGGCAGTTTATGCAAAGAGACTGTTGCACGTTACAATTTTCGGACGCGTGGTCGTGCTGGGCGCATTTCGCGCAGGTAAGTGCCGCGACAGGAGTTCGTGCTGTGCCCGAACCGTTGGCACTTGAAACAGCGCCGCGGGTTCGGGATGTAAGGCAGGACTGGACATCGCACGAAACCTGCATTGATGCATTCCGGAAGGATCGACCTGTCAAAGGTTAGGATGAGGTGCTTTGTTGGTATGTCTTTATCATCTCTTCGTATAGTTATTCGCCTGACCGCTGTTACGCCCTGGACACGAAGGCCCTCCAGCAAGTCGGCTTCAGTTTCATTCAGTAGGTCATAGTCGGAAATCACGCCCTGGGAGCTGTTTAGGCTGCGGTCGGGCGTGACTCGGATTGGCAGATCGGCGATGATGGTTTGAGCAAGAAGTTTTTTGGCCTGATTCTGGCTACTGACCTTGACAAGAATTTCACCGGTTCGATGTTTTTTGGCCTTATACGACCCTCCAACAATACCGTCAAGAAACTTTGAAATGAGAAATACCGACTGTGAAGCAACAGGTTTTGATTGGTCTACAGATTCCATCACGATGAAGCGAGGATAGTTGTTCGGTTTCGGAGGACTCAAGTCAAGAAGTGGTGGGAAGGAAACTTCGGTGCGGCCCCTTTTCGGGGGCTGATCACGTCTGGGGAAGGGGGGGGGGGGGGTTTGGAAAATGCCATATGATACATTGGAAAGCAGGGAGACGGGGGTACTTTCTCCTTTGACCTTACCCTGGTAGTCAAAGAGGTCCCGGAGCTTCCTGCCTGGTAGACAGGCAGGGAGCCCATCGGCCGGGGCTTGACCAAGGCTCCGACGGCCACCGTTAACGGCTTCTAACCCTTCACCTTTCAACTTCTAGCCACGGTAGGTGACAGCTTAAGTATGGGGGGCTCGAAGTACGCGGTGCCGCTACTCACCGTAACCAAGATTACTCAAGGTGCCCCGTGCGGGGAAACAGAATAACTTGCCCCCTCCCTTACAATATTGCGACATTTCTGGCTTTATAGTTCTATCTAATTCAGGAAAACTAATTCTTACCTGTTTTGTTGAAAATGGGAAAATAAAGGTGCGGGTCTTAGATCCTAATGTATCATGGAGTATTTGAGGTACAGAAAAAGGTACGAAAAATCAGTGGCGCAGAAAATCATAGCAGCGAGTCGAGGAACCTGCGCCTGGAAAGAAATTGCAGCGCCGGAGGAGGGCTCTGAGAAAGGGCGACAGAATGTAGAATGTTGATGATGCACCTCGTAAACGGTGAGGGTTTAGAGCTTCATTGCACCTCACTATGGGTAACGACGCAGCGGACTCTAGTCGCAAGCGGGGAAGACCGATAAAATACGCCATGGCGCAAGCGGCTAGGGCACTTGAAAATAGCGCTCGTTGTAAGCGCCTGCATGATGAAACCACTGTAGATAAAGCTGTGACAGCGGCCCCACGAGAGAAACATCAACGTTAAAGAGAATGTTGAACAAGTGATCTAAACAGATAGTCCGACTAAGCTTTCATCTACACGTTATAAAAAAATTATAAGCATTTCCCGTATTTTTTTTCTAGCAACCGTTTAATTTCTTTATGTTGCTTACGAAGATTCTTGTTTATTATCAAAGTAGCGTAAGTTCGTCGTTTCAAAAGCAGCATCTTAAGCGTTAGTTCGTGCGAAAGATGATCCTGACCTTTTTTTGGTGGCCTGTAAAAATAATATCTCTTGAACTGTGCAAGTAATAAAAATACAGGTGGTTTAAAACTACTCACTGTATCGAAAGTGCGAGCAGCGGTCAATCGGCATGAGCTCTCTACGTGCGCTCAATTGAAATGATGCCATAAGGGACAGATATTGTTAGGGGGATACGTGGATAATGCCCCATGGTTCCATGGCACACCAGTGACGCCGACGAGAGAGTGGCTGGCGTGCAGCTTGCAGGGCTCGGTCACGGTCCCATGTACAATCATGGGCAAATGAAATGGGAAAACGAAAACATGAACCACAACACCAGAACTTCAAAAAATACTGTTTGTAGGGGATCAATAATGGTGAGGCATTGGTATATCCCGAAAGCCACAATTCCCAACTTTGTTTTTGTAATTAAGCCACGCGTCATTTTGACTTGCTTGAACGAAATTGCGATATTTGCGTGTTCTCTTTCATTTTTATTGTTCATGTTTGAATTGTCCATGACTGCACATACTGTAAATGTATCGATCGCATCTCTTTGTAAATAGATCACTTCACCATCCACCATGGATCTAATCTGGTTTTCCGCCACGAAACAACACGAAGACGGCATGTCAACTAGACTCACTTCTTGGGCCCCAACAGCGCTTGCATTCACCACATCGATGTTCAGTTCTTTATTGCATTTTTATTGTTTTTATAGCCGCCCATTCAATGAAGGATAAAAGCAATACAACTATTTGAGTGGTTAAAAGAACACAGAATGGCATGCCGTCAACGCAAAGTGGTAGTAAAAATACCTCCAGACCAAAGTTGAGCTGAGTAAGCGTAGCTAATTAAAAGCATTCGTCACTGTTTCTGTCAGTTACCTTTTTTTTGGCTGGGACATGTCGGGCCATAAATAAGGGCATGCAAATCAAAGCCCCATCTTTTTTAGCACGCCTGGAAGAGCGGTGATGTGCAAAGTGAGCCAAACGAGGTATGATACTCGCTAATTATATTTCCAAACCGCGCGGTTCGTAATCAGCTGAATACAGTGGCAGAGTTCTTATTTCTTTAATTTGGGTTTTCAGAAGTTTTTTTTTCTATTTAACATCGTCATATTATGCGCAAGGCGTAATGGCACGGAAAGCTACAAATGTTAGGCAAGCAAGGTTTCCTGCGGCAGCTGTAAGGGTTGTTTGATCTCCGAACTAGGCAAGAGCCATGCACTAGACAGAGGTATAGCCTCATTTGATAGCTCTTGGTCTGGCTTGGTCAGACGTGTTCATGAAGTACGGAGTAATGAGCTATCAGTTTACTGCCAAAAGTCGGGACACCAGTAATGCGTTCTCTCTTGCGTTTTGTAAATATCGCAGCTGCCTACCCTCATGATTTGAACGGCTTAATCGTGAAGTACCTGAACTACCCAGAAATGCAGGGCGCAGCATTTTATAGCAGCAGCATAACTCAGCGTTTTTGTCAAAGGCCGAAAAGCCGCTTATAAATTCTGGACGCTTTATCGCCAACGGATGAGGCTATTTTCGACCACTAAGTTGTGTTTGTTCATACCAGCAAACCGAGGCTTGAATAACGAAACCAGTGTGTATTCTCTTACACTATTGTTTCGTTGTGCTTAGGCTTTCATTCGAACAGATCCGTAACCATGGGTGTTCCAGCAAACATTTTTTGCGTTCTTGGACCGTAAGATGTGCTCTTAGAGTAAGGATAATCAGCCAGGAATATTTTCGGAGTCGAAATCACAGATGATAAAATATGTAACAAGTTGCTCACCGGATTTGTGTTATACGTTGTTTCAAAAGAAATACTCAATTGTTTTGTTGTAGACGCCGAATGTATCAAGCCATACATTTCATTCCAGTTGTTTAGAATTTGGCCTGCCTTAAGGCTGTTAGGATGCTTGTTATGATTTACTCGTAATTTTTTTACGATAACGATGAGAAAACATGCAGTTGTAGATGCTCCCCCGACTTTACTGATGGAGTGCCGGGGGATCTTTCCTTATATTGAACTCACATTTTATGGGTATTCACTGCAGACTTGTTAAAGCTGGGTAGGCGTGACTTAAAATGACGCGTACCCAGTTTTAATGATTTATTTGAATAATCACTTTATGGTGTTCTTTCTGACGTTTCCTCCATTGTGCCTTCCGCTGCCGATAGTTACGGTTAAAGCGATATTAATTACGGTCGTTTTTGGCTAGTCTGCACTATTTTACTTGCACGATTTTTTAAATGCTCGTCACTTATCTTACTAAAGTTATAAAGTGCGCTCCAGCGAACACTTTCAAGAACTCGTAAAGTTGGACTTCTCGAGAAGAAAAGAAAACCTTTTCGGAAAGAAACTGTTAGCACGCCGGAAATGAATGGACGAAAGAAGGTGCTTAAAACGTAGGTAGACATTAAAACTTACTAATCACTTTTTAACCAGCAAAGTTTGGAAGTTGTTTCCTACGTCCAGTGTGCACGTTTGAACCAGCTAAGTTTGGAAGTTGTTCCCTAAGTCGAGTGTGCTCTTAAGAACAAAAAACAATTCTGCATCAGCTTAAGGCGAGAAAAAGTGTTTTTATAGCCCTGCTGCGGAAGAAAAAACACGTGTTCGTTTCTCTCAAAATCGAAAATTGCCGCATGAGAAGGGCCGGAAGTCACGTACAAGCGCGACGCTTCCGCGTGATGTGTAGGAGTGAAGGCAGCGACTAATTATTCCAAATGTGTATGCTATTAAATACGAAAGTCTTCCTAGGGCAATTAACTGCGCAAAACTTTCGTTTCGTCATCCTATTGGACTAGTTGACGCCCGGCGTATACTTGGCTTCTCTGCTTCGCTACAAATAACTTCTTCCGTAAATTATACTTGCTCACATTATTCAATGAAAACGAAATCTCTGGCGTATTTGAAGCAAATTAAATGCACATAACGGAGATTACCAACGTTTTAATAATTGAAAATAGACGAATGATTGGTATGCATGGTTCTAAAGCTAAAAATTACAGTTCTTCATATAGAAAGTCAAGGGAAGCGCGTCAAGCTGAAATTGTATCTAACCTTCGGGAAAAGTACATCCAATCGATCCTCAAACGTTCAAAATCCAAATCGCCATCGATGAACGAATCCATGCGAGGATTCCTCGCGCACTAAGTAGAGGCATCTACGGACGATCTGAATGCATACCGATGCGTGGTTTATGAGATAAAGGTGTGCTATTTCACTCCATCCCCTTGATCGATGTGTGTATTGTCTTATATAGAACCTTTCCTCTTTCACGATTCTCAAATAACCGCTTTGACACAATGGAAGATTAGTTTCACACACACGCCATGTGTCCAGAAATCTTATCAGAGCTTTTTGGTCGACAAACCGGATTATGGGGAAATGCATAAGTTGCTTGACAGCACAGCGTCGGTCCCACTAAGAAAGCTTTTGCTTTAAAAGGCGCTAAATACGGCGTCGAAGACAGGCGCGATAAAAGTGGTATTCGCGAACGTGTGAAAATCAAACTGACTTAAGGAAACGTCAGCACTATTCATTATGTGAGGAGAAAGAGAGGGTAAAGGGAGAGTGTTAGGGGGAAAGGTGAGAGAATAGAGGGAGTTGCACCGCAGAAGCGGCAGAACACTATCGTCGGTCAATCTCGTTTGCAGCTAGGCAACAAATGCACCAACAATTGTTTCCCTACACGTAGCCAGTGCACGCAGTGTTTGCGTTCGATTCATAGCGTTCCTGAAGTGTCAAGCTTCGGTTTCATGAAAAAAGCTAGATTGCCCTTCTCTCCAAAAAAATACAAAACTTATATATTATATGCCCACCACCAAGATTACCACAGCTCGCCAAATCGGTCGAACTGAAGGTGCACCTATAGAGTGCGTTGTGTCCTTCAGACTGGAAACGTACGTTAGCGACAGGTACTGAAGGCTTAGGCTATGTGAGCGCAGTAACTAGGGAAGTAGCAGTTAGGCGAATAGCGATGTGCCTTTAAGCAAAACGCCCTTTTTGCTGAGACGATAGAAGAAAAACCCTAAAAAGAGATATGATAGCCTAAACCATGGGAATGCTTTGTGGCCGTTGACTTACAAACCTGTTGACCTAAACTAACCGATAACTACAATGAATAATATTAAATATATGATGATTCATGTAAAGCACACTATTTACGATTGCAAAAATACATATGATGTCCCGATCACTATATCATAGTGTCCGCAGAGGGGCCCTTTTGTTTTTTTTGCCATGGATTAGTTCCGTTAGAAGTTAGGCCGTGCAAACCATTGGGGCCTGGATCAGATCTGGAGATGTTAGAGGTGCAAAAACAAAAATGTTGAACAAAATTTTTAGCCGGCCACTATGTATGGACACATTTTTATTATTAAGGCGCCGCTGGGTTAAACATTCATCGTGTCAATATACAAATAGGTATTACGGGGCGGAAGTAAAGTGACCAAAGTTGGGCTTCTGTTTCACGGTAGCTTACAATAAATAAATCATCAGTAGTGACGTTTAGGGCTGAGAAATATTTATATTTAGTTAAAACGTAGCTCACATTTGGTATTAGGTGACACTTTTAAAATCAGCCATAATACTACCCACGCTGGCGCTTGCCGCCGTTGGCGTGCTTGCCGAGTTTAGACCACAGAGCAGCTTCTTGCTTATTCTCTAGAGCAGGGGTAGGCAACCCGAGTTGCATGAAGCCGACTCCGAAGAGGGCCGGACGGGGTCGGGTGTGGGGGGTAAGCGGGCTTGCAGGGAAATAGAAAAAATTAAGCTTATAGGCAATAATATGTAACAATATTATATAATAATTTGGAGAACTGTGAATATGGGGGGCAAAGCCAACCCCATTTAATGTCAAAACTGGTGAGTCTACCTTGAGATAGGATGTGGCAAGGGAGGGGGGGGGGGTTCTGAAGACGTACTGGGGGCGCATAATACTGCCCCAGGGGCCGCATACGGCCCGTGGGCATCAGGTTGCCGACCTTTGCTCTAGAGCCTAACAGGTAAAAAGACCCGTTCGTCGTGTTTTGGCTATTGAACTGAAATTGTGTACTGACTGCGCTGGACGATCATCATTAACAGTTAGGAAGTGCAAAGGTTTAAACAACAGTGCAGCTGCTACTACTGCTTTGAAAATATCAACATACCCTCCTTTTATAAAAGTTTTAGCGAGAAGTGTGGCTAAGGTGCGGCACGCGTGCGTCTAGAAGTCAAAAGTACAATTTTAATGTTCGTGAAAACAGACATGAGCTCCTTATAATCCGTCTGTTCTAGGTGGGCCTTGTTTATGGCGTTGAATTATTTGCCGACACTTACCGTCCAAACAAAATCGACTGGGTCGTTGTCCTTGTAGCGCATTGCGTTCGGTTTGTTGTACACATTGTAGCAGGCTGCTGGATAACATTCCCCTTTTTACCTATAATTTCAGCTGGAAATTTAGAAAAATAATCTTAGTTTCTTACGCACTTCAAGACTCCGCTATTGTAAACCTCCTGGCAGGTTTTGTAGACGATGCCCGATTGATCCGTCCGCCTCTTAGCGCAGGCATTTTCCTCCCTTTAAAAAAGAAACCTGCATACTCTCAGAGCCCGAAACGAATAAAGAACTGTCGATTCCCAAATTCGTGTTCACAGAGTTTTTCTTCAGAAGGCCCGGTAACCATATTACCGGGTTTTCAGCAATTCTTTTTCGTTCTGTGATTAGAAATTGAGCTTGGCTTCCCCTAAGTTTTCCGGCCATCTCGTTAAGACATATTATAGAATTGCTTGGGTTTTGGCAAGGTGGTTCACATCGACTTGAAATTTCAGCTTGAAACGCAGACACTCGCATGTGAGATCGTCGAAGCAGTGGCCATCAGCAAAAAACGTGAGACGTGCGTCAGCACAGCTTCCGTAGCTCTGACAGAGAAAGAACTGGACCTGCTTAGTGAATATCCTTTTAACTAATCTCAAGAAAAAGTGTCGCACTGTGCCAATGTTGTGGAATGTTTTATGTATATATGTTCCTATTTTTTGTTAATAAACTCATTTGAAAGTCAGAATTATCTCCGTGTTTTCTTCCTAAGTCCTGTGGTTTTTGTTCAAGCTGAAATTTCAAGTCCTACTATTATGGACCCAAAGTGCCAAACGCGGTGCGGTAATGGTCTCCGCACTAGCTATTTTTCAAAAAATAAGGAATTCCTGAGGAGTAATTTTGAGTTAGCTGGTACTCCGTCTACGCTGCTGCAAATATGCATGACATCCCTTCTTATATACACTTTTACTGGTAGGCTCCCTCAATTACTTTTCTCGTCTTATCATCATCTGCCGTAGAGGTATGTGCAAATGTTTTAAGCCTGACCTCTACGTCTTTAAAGGGAAGCTGAAGCGCTTTCCAAAAAAATTGAGTTAGATTAACATTTATACAGTTTCTTGCGCGCTGATTCCGAATATCACATTGAATTTTGTCGTACATGAGTAAAACCAGCATTTATTTTGCAAAACGCGCGGTCCCGTTTAAAAGACGCCCGCTTTTCGTCTTTTGACGCCCCTGATTGGTTGCGCCCGTCATGACGTCAAAGGAGGACACCCTTCGACCGCGCGGGTTGTCGGAAGCATTGGAAACGATCGCCCGGTTTCCTTTTCGGCAATTTAGCTTGAAGTTTAATGTTCGCACATGACTGGAAGTTTATTTTATAACTTCCCCTGCTGTTGGTTCAATTATCTTGGAGCTTAAATTTGCTTTACACGACAGAGAGCCCCAAAGCAGTGACTGTGGCGTCGGCTAGAGGGTTCCGTTAAAATGTTTCTGAATTAGGCAACCAGCATGTGGGTTTCTATACCTTATGTTAATATTAGGTACCGCCTGAACTGTTTTTTGCTATATACAAAACCATTTATGCCGAAGATTAGGAGGTGTTTTATAAACAATGTACCAGCGAAAAGCACGTACGTGCACTGCGCGAAAAAATAGCGTTCATGCGCTGTAAACGTATATGCGAGACATAGGTTGCCGGTACACGCATAAACCAACAAGCGGACTCTGCTTCTGCATTTCCTATGTTCGTTGTCGCCCAGCCCAGCCCCGTTACTCATCCCTATACACAGACCCACACGCGCGCGCGCGCCATTTCGGCAGCGGCGCTACGGCGCCTCCGCGATCGCTAGCTGCACTTCGATGAGTGGCTTCTTACTGCTTGACATGCATTTATTCTGAAAACACTGCAGCATACTAGTGCCTGCTCAGCATTATTGGCTGTAGTAGGGCTTGATTTTCGCTAGTACGTTGCGCATTCTGCTACGATATTACGGTCACCTCGTTATAATTAACAGACCAGTCGGACAAGGCAGTTACGTTGTAGTTACGTTAATTTAGGTAACAATCACCAATCGTTTGTGATAATGAATCGTTGGCCTGTTTCAGCATTTCTAGATTTAAGCATTTGCCGCGCTAGTCAGACAGAGGCCGTATATTTACTCTTCGCTCCTAATTTTTTTAGTATCATTGTTATATATACCACCGACTATCACTGGAGCACAGTTGAGGTTCAGCGACAACAAGTGCTTTCCAGGTTATAATATGCAGGCACACGGAATCTTGGGCAAAGGATTAGGCCCCCGCAGTCAACACAAATTATGGCACGGTGGTGGTTCGGAGTAGTGTTTTTTAAATTCCAGACAAACATCACCTTATCGTGGCAGCATGTATACTTGCAAAATAAGTAATGCGGTGGTCTTGGTTCTGTTACTTTGTAGGAATAGATTTTACCTCTTAGCCAGGAGAGAACTTCTATCAGGATTGGCCCCTTCTTTTATTTTCACCAAAAATTGTTTTTTGAACACTGTTCTCAGCCCATAGGGAAAGAAAACCGACGCGTTTAACGAAACAGGTATTTCCTGAACAAATGTGACTTTGTTTCTGGAACGGAATGAAACATCCCCGGCCAAAGTAGAGCAGTATTCCCCATCCTTCCTAAATCTAAAATCTAATATGAACATTCACGTCCGTCGCATCAAAAAAAAAAAAACGCATTGGAGCGGTTTGCAAAGTATTTAACGCAGTGTAATCTATTCTCTGTCATCAAGCACAGCCACCTCGGCTGTCGCTTCCGTATGTTATCAAGCATTCCGGCGGGGCATTATTCTGCTTAGGAACACGGCATGATAACGTATGCCTCGTTTGGCGTTCTTGCATACTTTTTGAACACGAAAATTGTGCAAATAAGTGCTATCAACCACAACAACAAGTATCATTCACAGGGAAACACGGCGAAAAGAGCATGGCAGAGGCGGCCGATCCGGCCGGAAGTCCAGGTATGACGTTTTTCAGCCGGTTTTCGCGCGCGCTCTTCGGTCTTCCGGCATCGCGGGGCGAGATGGGGGCGGGGCATCGCGCCACTTTTGTTTGGGCATTGCGCCGCTTCTATTGCATGTATTGCGAAAATATTTCGTACACGAGAACTATTCAATGTGTACTTGCTGCTAGTCAACTTTCCTTCTAATTCTAAAACCGCTTCACCTTCCCTTTAACCAGTGGCACGAAGGGCAAACAAAAAATGCCTAGAGCTCATATGTGCGTGCCTCGCGACGACCACCCAGCGTCCCCTGCACACGTTTGTCAAGCCAAGCATACCCACCTAGACGGATTGGCCAAGATCGCGGCGACCGCCCGATAGTAAAAAAAACAAGAAAATGCCGAGCTCTCGTGTGTGCGTGCCTCGCAGCGACCGCCCAGCGTCTCCAGGCGCACGTTTAATCAAGCTAAGCATGCCCACTTATGGGTATTCGCCGCAGCAGTCACCGTAAAAAAATCCCAGCGTTCGCCGTAATCGTAGAAACACTTGCTCGGAACGAGAAAGACTCCACCATTCACCGTAATCGTGGACATACTTGCTCGAATCGAGAAAGACACGTCACAGCGTATGCCCTTTCAACGTGATGTCCATTGATTATCACCTCCGAAAAAATAAAAAGCTCACACTTATAGCAACACTAATGGAGTAAAGGTCGTTGCGGCAGCAAAGAAGAAGCAAATCGGCTGCAATTGTGGACCTTAGCATATGTTATGGTTGTGAAGATTGCGTACAGCTTCGCTACCTTAAAGCCTTGCGCTTTAGTGTGAGCTTCCTTGCTCAGGTTTTCTCCCGGAAAAACTTTAAAAGGTGCTTTGAGCGTGTTAATGATGGACTGCCGACGCTGAAGGACCAATTATAACTGAAATTCTCAGTTAACACGGGGGGGGGGGGGGGAGTGGAGGGGTGCACTCCTGTACGAAAATTCTTGTGCCCGTAGCTTGAAGATAGTGTCGTCTGGTAATTTCAATCTTCTATAAAAAGTGAAAAAGTGTAATGTGTTTAAACTCACAAGTGTTTTTCTGATTACAACATGTATAAAAAGAAATCAGCGCTATAGAAAATACATACCCGTTTGATGGTGCACTTGTGTGTATGCATACGATGCGCACAAAAGTGTGTATTAAACACAAGTCTCCGTTCGACTGCTGTCTGCTAAGCGATACGCAATCTTTATTGCGAATGTGAAATGACGCCATCAACTCAAGTAACTAATGCTTCCCGCTTCCGTTGAAGAAAAATTTAGTTATTGATATTATTTTTTTATTTTTTCGTTATACATGCGTTCAGGCCCATGTGGTTTAGCACAAATGAGAGGTCCTAAAAGATAGGTATCAGGGTAATGGGTGCTTTGTAGACAGTAATATAAACGCGTAGTTTGGCACACTCTTTTTGAAATCAAAATTAAAATATTTAAACACATACAGAAACATACGCTCGTCGATGTATTGGAAAGATGAAGCTTCTCCGCTATTCCTATCGGTATAATATGAGATTCATTGTAAGTTATAAAGGCACGCAAGAAGCGCTGGTGCGCTCGTATGACTATCATTTTCTGCAGTATCCCTGAAGATAGAGAAGAGAGGTAACATTTTTTGTGCCGAAAACAGAGTAAGGAAGGAGATAGATGGCAGCCTTTGGCGGTCAGGAGCCCTTGAGCCGTGGGGAAATCTTCGGTCATTTTTACCGCGTTGTGTTGAGTTTCCGAGTCGGAGGTCAGCGAGACGTCTCTCGTTGCACTCAAGTGCCAATAAAAATAACAACGCCCATAAATTATGCTGGAGGCTAGCACTTGTGGAGAAAAAATTCCCGTGTGGGGCAAGATTTAATTACAATTCCACGATGAACCGGGTCGCTCTTAATATCTTACGTTAAAACATTCCTACAACTCTCCTCAGCCAATTCTACGCCATGAAAGAATTTTTTCTCCGAAATATTGTTCTTTGTTAATAAACGGCGTATTAAATTTAAGTTAAGAAACGTGCTAAAATATAAAAACGCCTTTATCGTGCCATAAATGACAAAGTGAGCAGAAATTTTTACGTCAGTGGCTGCAGGCAGAACTTCCTTCCTGACACATCTCCGGCAGCACTTCCTGAATTGATCGTAGACTGATCCCGGCCGCTTCTGGCCGGTGCCTAAACCCGTTATTCCGAGAGGATCTCGCGGCTCCACAACAGCAGGCAATAGAGCGAGACCAATAGGGCTGCAGGCAACGGCAAAAATAAATGGGAAGCCCTGGTCTCCGCAGTTTTTTCACCGTATTACCAGGCCCGTAAATGTACTTTGCTCTTGAAGGGCGCCGAGATAAACGTCCATTTCTCGCCAGCTTGAGCCGTATAGGCCACCACTTATGGAAGAGATGCAAGAAGAGGGAATTGAGTAAAGAAGTGCGGAGGGTTACCGGGTTACGCGGGACGTGGGGATAGGCTCTGACGCGGGACACGAGCAGCGATGTCTCATTTTGACGCTTATGGCTGCTTTTGAATGATTGTGCCCTCGTACTATGTTTGCTTTGTTCGAGTTGCCCAACTCCCATTAGATCATGCAGGGTCTTTGTGACGCACAAAGTGGCTGCTCAAGCACCTACAAAGCAGGCTAGTGGGGCTTCAACCTGTGGTGAAGCAGCGAAATTCAGAGGTGCGGCTTGCTGAAAAATGATGGCTGCACGAGGTCGCGGGTTTGATTCCCAGCCACGCCGGACACTTTTCTGATGGGGGCGAAAAGCAAAACCACTCGTGTGTACGAGATTTCGGCGCACGTTAAAGATCCCTTGGTGGTCAAAATTAATCCGGAACCCTCCACTACGGCGGGTATCATCGCCTGCGTTGCGTCGGCGCGTTGAACCCTATAATCAATCAATCAAATCAAGAACTGATAGCTGGTATGACGTCAAGACATTGAAGGAGTGCTGGAACGAGACATCGTGTCTTTATCTGTAGGACGCAAAATATACCTGATTTTTTTTATGCTTGTACGTTTTGTGCTAATGGACAGGAAGTGTGAGGAACCTTCGTAAACACATACAAAGCGCTTTGGCAACGGATACCCCACATATTTTTGCTACCCTTTCTGAATTTGTTGCAAATAGACTGATAAATACATACATGAAAATTATTCTACAACAAATACTTCCGTGCTTCTTGCGTGCACGTTAGCGATTAAGTCATGCAACATAAGGCAAAATGAAACGAAATTGGTTTGTTTCAAGAAAATACATCGACATCATGAAAAACAAACCTAAACACAGAGCTGAGTGCAAGGCCAGGTGGTATATGAGGTATGCATTTCCAAACTCGCTGTTTTCAACTTAAGCAACATAATTATCGCAGATACCCTGCTAACATTGACACAAGGACGCTCTATTCCCATCGCTTATTTCAGGTTAAATAATCTACCCTGACCCGATTTAAGCCAAATGCCTATTTTTTCTTGCCCTTCTATCGTTCACTTTTGATATATTAACATTAATTAGAGGTTCAGAATAGCTATTATGTTGTTTTTATACTGCCTATAGACGTTTATTTTGGTGTTTGTGCCTAAATGTCTATAAATTCTCATATATACTCATTTGCAAATTTGGCGCCGATATGAACGCTATTTAGCCTCCAGTTTTGTTTTCAAGTGCAGTTTGAGATCATTATTCACTTTACCGGGTATCAGTACAGGTCGGACCTCCATGGGGTACAATTTAGTCCTTTAGTTCAACCAACTCCTCGAAAACAACCGCCAGCAGAAGTGAAATGGGAAGTTCATTGTCAGTCACAAGAAGCATAATTGGAACCCATAAAGCTGGCGATAGTGGTATTTATTATTGTTTTCAAAATCTTTCGCATTTATCCTAGAGTATTTTACGCGTACTGTGCAAGCAGATTTCTTCACACATTTGTCCTAGTTTGTAGAAGCATGTTGAAATCCAACTGTGTTTTAGACGTAACAGTTGGGCATCGGTCACGCCTTTGTTGGCAGATCATACCTATATTCAAGAGTCAACAAATCACTGCGCAGCTGCATTTCGTTACGCATTAACTTCGCACTGCTGAAGGGTTCTGAAACAGGCTCTTCCAACCCGCCGAGCTGGGTCAGTGGCTAAGGCGTTGCCCTGCTGGGCACGAGATCGCGGGTTCGATTCCCGTCCGCGGCGGTCGCTTTTCTGATGCAGGAGAAACAGAAAAACGCCCGTGTGTACGAGTTTTCGGCGCACATTAAAGATCCCCAGGTGGTCGAAATTAATCCGGAGCCCTCGACTACGGTGCGCCTCATCGCCTGCGTTGCGTCGGCGCGTTAAAGCCTGCAATCAATGAATCAACATGCTTTTCCATCAAAGATCTGTTCGGCTGCTAAACAACGTTTGAAAAATGCTATTCTAACGTGTGGAAGCGTATTTGGCACTGATGGGACTTTTTGCCTTAACACTTGGGTTAAGAGTTGCCTAACAATCTTGATGTAAGAATATGTAAACTTCTTGATAAATCGTCGCGTCGCTTGCGTTTATTATTTGTGTATATTTGTTTTGTAGTAATTCTTGACTATAGGCACCGGACAGTGAAGTTTGCGCGCGACTGCAGCGCCATCTCTCGCCGCCGCTTAGCAACTCCGGGTCGGTGGATGTCTCGACCGGCCGTTCAGCGCATGTAAAAACACGCGCGCTGCGTGCGGTTCGACGTTGTGTGGCGGAAGTTTTTTAAGAAACATAGTTATAATTGCAAGTTGCAGTGTCCGAAAGGATCAAAATGCTGCAGGAAAGAATTAGTGGCCCCGCCGCTACTGCTGCGTGAAGTACTGCCACAATCGCGGAAGGCAGCCTGCCATCGTTCTGTACAGGTTTCTCGGGCAGCGTCGCAAGAAATGGATTTTAGCGATAAGAAAGCCATGACATTTTGTCAGTGGAAGGAGTATTATGAGTACGATGACTGTTTATGCGCAGCGCAGACACGAAGGGCCGCAAAACTAAAATGTTGGCTTTCAGTGTTCCATACACATCGCGCGCTGCGATGAATCGCATGCCGTCGTAGTATTTGCATAACACAAGGTATTACGGCTTCCCCCACTATTGTTTTATCAGCAGTAACCTTTTTTTAGCGACATTCACAGCACCGAATGGATGCCAAAAGGCGGCACAAGAATATATTCACAGCACTTCGCGGGTGATGCCAAAAGCAATGTCAAGACGGTCAGTACGCATCCCACTTACTGCCCTACTTTGTTTCCCGAAGTGTACAGAGTTCGACCACGCATTCCAAGCGAGAGCGTGGAAAGCTATCAAAGGCAATGTTGCATTCACTCGCGCTGACTTCTTTAATTCGTTTTGCGTACTCTGAAAGTTGAGGTTGCTATTGTTTAAGCAGAGGATGGGGAGGAGGATGAAATACTTTTTTTGGAGAATTCTGAACGGCCTGAACAAACTGTATCACAATTAGCCGCTAATACGACTCTAACATTACACACAAGATACAAGCCGAAACTAAACGAAATCTTCGTAAAGACAACCGCAGCTCCACAGCAGATTTCCAACTGTGTGAACAGCGCTTACTTTGTCATAAGCTAATAACGTTTGGAATCCGTTTTTAATCAGTGACAACACCAACCGAGCTGAAGAAGGGCAACCGAAAAAGTAACTGTAGTGTGGTTGGGCGAACAGAGGAAACAATAACACAGACACGCTTCTGTCGTGGAGCGCCGTGGTATACGCGCTGGCTACTGACCTGAATTGGCGCTGTAAATAACCTTCCCTTGTGTCAGCTTGATCGTGGCTCATATTGAGTGGGAAAACACTGGGGTTTGAGCATTTAAAAAGATGTTTATTAACTGAAAAAACTGGGATTACATATATAGACAGAGGAGCACTCAAAGAAGACGTCTGACGCGCTGCTCGGGCGTGGGGCGACTCCCTTGGGCGAACAGAACAACACACACACGCACCACGCGAGAGTCCAAAGCTCGCACCATACACGCTCGGTGGTGTAAACATCCGGCCGCGGTCGCTGCGGCGGTGGTGGTTTCGAGTGCTTCGTGATCCGAGCCCGGTCCCCTCGGCAGGCCGCCGGTGTCTGCTTTCGTTTTCGCCTCTCGGCGCAAGCATTCTCGGCGCGATGATTATCCGATGCTTCGGAGACGGCTGACACTTGCTGAGAATGGGACTTCGCAACGATGTCTGTTCCATCAATTTCTTTCACGGCGCACACGCGAGCGGGAACGTACAATCTCTAACTTCTCGCGCACGCGAGGCCGACAGTAGTAGCTCAGCCCCGTAATTGTCCGGAAATCGCACAGAAGCACTTGAGAGATGGGGAAACTATTTGCCAGAACAGTTTTCAAGCACGAGGCACCTTTCAAAAACAATCGCAGAATCGCAGAAACAAACAACCCAGAGGTGCCGAATCTATGAACGCGCGCCGGCCGTCTGGCTCTCACCGACCCGGAGTTAGCTCAAGCTTCCGCGGGGCGGCGCTGGGTGTACTTTATTCGTCGCGCCCTCTGAGCAGTGACCGGTGCCTATAGCGCCTATAGTCAGTGACAGCTTAACTCTGCAGCGGCATTCCTCACATCAAAGGGAAGTTGTGCTCATCCGCAACCAATGGCGTCTCGCCGTTAGCGTGACGTCACCGACGAACGTTTGGAAGGAGAACTACTTCTAATATGGCCGCGCTCGCTTGCCGACCGCCGTTCCGCCGTCGCGGCGTCAAGCCAGTCAAGCGTCAACGACCTTGCCGGGACCAAAGCGCTGTACGCCGGTTGCGATTGTGCTGTAGTGCATCAAGAACGCGTTTGTTTCGTGATCGTTGCTTGTTTCGTGTACGTCTTTGTAGTGATTTGTACATCAGGAAAATGTGGTGGTCTGTTTTTGTGCGCACCGTCGTCACCAATCAACCGAGAACATCAAGGCTGCACTATTGCTGGAGTGATTGTGGAAAGTGTTTTTGCGTAACGCAAGCTCTCTGAGGGGATAATATGAGTGGCTTTCTTGTACGGCAGTAGCGGTGACCAGTTGCAAGGGTTATTTTTTCGTGCTGTGAACGTAAGCTGCGCCCGGTGTTGAGTGCTAGGCCTACGTAGTTGGTGCCCGTCTGGCCTGACGCCGTGCAGGGTTGTGCTCGCGTGTGCGGCGTGTTGTTTTTGTCGCGTACGGGCGGCTGGCCGTACAACAAGTATCGCGTTATACTTGACTTATAACAGCGGACGGTACCGTTCATTACTAATTAGCATCGGCAGCGCATGTTGCTCTGCCTGGTCGAGGTACAGCCGGAGCAACGATGTTTTTTTTTCTTTTTTCTACCTGGCGTAAGCAAGCATGATTACAGCATTATTGGAGAGACGTGAGAAGAACGAAACGTTCGCGCACAGTCGTCTGAGACTGCGTAGCTTTAAGCAAAAAAACAATAGTATGAAAGAACGCGAGTATTGAAGACGTAATCAAATTCAGTGACTGGATTGTAGCTGCTTGTAAGAGGGTAACTAAACACTCGCAGTGTATGATTGCTTGATATTGAACTCAGTCATTGCAGAAAGCTGGAAGTGTGTGGCCCCGCGGCAGGACTTCACGTGTTTTCGATACATTGCGAAAACTGCTCCTGTGCGCTGCGTTGTATATGGTGTTGGTAGCAAATCAAAGCGGCATGAAAGAAACTGAACGCGCGGACTGAGCTCAAATTGCCTTGTATTGTGTCTGCAGTGTTGGGATTTCTCAGAAGTGTAAGCTATTAAACTTGTTTTAATATAGCTCCATGTATTTCGGATTTCAGAGCTCTAAACCAACAGTTTATCTTGCCGTCGTCTTTCAGCAGAGTTTGTGTGATGGCCTTCACCAGTAATCAAAATTTAATTGCAGTTTTGTTTCATATTGGTGGCTGTGGTTTAATGCTTACATTCTTGTGCTTCTGCACTGAATATTTTATGGAGTTTTACAACAGAGTTTACATTCAAGTTAAAAGGATTCACAATGTTTAGTGGCAGATAAACCATTGTTATTCTACAGGGTGGGGCCAATGTTTGAGAGACTTCCCATAGCGCTTTAGCTCATTTTGATTCAACACCTCTTCCCCACGCTTACATATTTCTATATGCATGCACGCTATCGGCTATCATGTTTCCACAACTGTCCTTTATTTCGTTCGACAAGGATGTCTTGAACTCGAATGGTCGATTGATAAATCGCAACTGCAAAAAAAGAGAGAGAAAAGAAAAGCACAGGGGATGTTGTTATTGCTGCAGAAATGGTGGCAAGAGTGAGATAGGTTTCATAAAGTGGCTGAAGGTTATTTAGGTTGAAGAGCTGTAGTGATAATTGCCAACACTTCTGTAGCAGATAGAAATGGTTTACATCAACCCTTAAGAGTGCCATGTCACTGATTTCCAAACACACACTGTTGCTTCTGGTTATACAGCTGTGGTAAGAATAGAAAACAACAATGCAGCATATCAAGATGGTTTAACTTCAAGCCTTCGCAGTGTCATGGTGCTGCTTTTCAAACACGCTCTTTTGTTCCTGGATGTAAAAATTTGGAAAGTTTGCTTAGCAGGTTGCAACGCTTAGATGTTACGACTTTAAGGTGCTTGCTGTGTCACTCCTTCGCAAGGGTGGATTGTTGCTTCTGGCTAGGAAGGTACGCAAGAATGAAAGGCTCTTATACGTCAAAATGAATTCAGGCCTTCATGCTCTGAAGTCGCTGCTTCTCATGCATACACTGTTGCTTCTGGCCGTGAAGCTGCGGTGAGAGTTGAAGACACTCGTGTAATACATTAAATTGAATTCAGGCCTTCATGCTGTTAAGTTGCTTCTTCTCATGCACACACTTTTGCTTCTGGCCAAGAAACAGTGGTAAGAGTTGAAGAAAGAGTAGCTGCATACTTTATTTCTGCTTATGGAATGCCTACTGCGAGATCAGCCCTCAGGCCTGGCATGCCCGCAAACTGCTCAGAACTATGTTGGACTGCCAAATGAGAGAGCGACTACTTTATTACACAATAATGTGAGAGTGGACCACTTGTTTCCTTGCAATTGCAGGCGATTTTGCTAACTCGAAGATGCATAGCCCACTGATACTGCAATTGATTGTCTTTCAAGGAGCACTACAGGCAAAATAAATTTGTTTTAAGCGAAATATCATACGTTTCATAGCTCTCTCAGATTTTCTTTGATGACTAACAATGACTTGTTTGCTGAGAATTGAACCTGGTGTTTCCGTCTACTATATCCCGTCCATTTTTTCAATGTGATTGCACTCAGTTTTAATTTGCCCGTTTCTGTTGCATGTATGCACCAGTGGTAAGCAGGTACAGTAGGCTCTGATGTTGACCCGCATGCAGGCATCTTTTGGTTGTGCTTGTATGCAAGGTGAAATGTTTCAACAAAAAATTGAAACAGCACTAGCCGCTTGGACTGAGGCATCCTGCTTTATGTTTGGTAGCTGAGCTTTCCACCCTTAAAAGAAAGCGCACGAGTAAGTTCCCACGTCCATTAATTTACGTTTTAATGTGCCTGACCCAGTGTTAGCTTCAGAAAAATGTTTCGGCAAGCTCCACCAATTTTGTGATTCACCATTCAAGACTTCTGATGTCACACAGTGTAGTGTGGGAAAGTGTATGGGGCAGTGATACCTGGTTTCATGCTTATTGCTTTTTATGTAATGAAAAGACTCCGCTGCTGCTGTGAGTGGTATGTTTGTATTCACGACACCCTGCTACTACTTATACAGGCCAACTTGCTTTTAGACTTCAGTACACCTTTACGGCATTGTGCTTACCACCATCAGTCAAAACCACTGGCGTCGCTGCTACTGGTGCAATGGTTAGATGTGCAGATAGTACAATCTTTTCTTCAGCTAGTGGTATAGTTATCTTTCTGTGTTGTTGAAACGTATCAAAGTACTCTGTTTCTATTTCATAAGACACTGCTTTTCCTGCCATTGTTTTAAGTCCTAGATCATAAAGTTTTGAGAGCAGACAGGGATGGGTGTCACCAAGGCCCAATTCCGCCAAACAACATTTTGGTAGCCTTTAAAAAGGCTGTTTCATCATGGTGATGGTGGAGACGGTCGAATGCTGATGGTGGCAAACACCAGAGACGTTGTCGACCCGCTGCAGTCCAAGGATGCGGGGTCAATCCCAGCCACGGTGGCTGCTTTTCTGATGGAGGCGAAAACGTCCGTGTGTCAAGATTTCGGCGCACGTTAAAGATCCCCAGTTGGTCGAAATTAATCCAGAGCTCTCCACTACAGCGGGCCTCATAGCCCAGGTGTAGCTCCGGCGTGTTTAACGCCTCCAACCAAAGCGGTTGGTGCTGTAGGAATCAGCTGTGCCATTGGAAGTGCTGTCGTCGTCGTTTTCAAAGCTCATCAACAGGCCAAACACCTGAGATGTCGCTGTCAGAAGCAGTGGCGTCGTCAGAAGTGCTTTCGTCGTCTTCCTCAAGCGTGATGACGATTGGGTCAATGTGGTCACTACTGCACGTCACTTGCTGAAACTTTTCCTCGAGCGTTTGCACATGCCTCACAGCCTCCCTCCAATGTTCGGCTGTGACTTCTGCGACCTTATCCTTGAGCAGCTGTTCAACATGTGTAATATTGAATGTCGTGTTGGCTGCTGCCACAGCGTTCTTCACTTGCGCCCAGATCAGTTCAATAGGATTGAACTCGCAGTGGTAAGGTGGCAGCCTTACCACGATAAAGCCTGCCTTCTGTGCAGCCGTGTCCACTCGGTAGCTGATGAAGCGTGGCTTCACACGAGCAACTATTTCCAGCAGCTGCTTCTTGGTAAGCCCAG
Organism: Haemaphysalis longicornis; assembly: GCF_048455015.1. Classification (NCBI taxonomy): domain Eukaryota; kingdom Metazoa; phylum Arthropoda; class Arachnida; order Ixodida; family Ixodidae; genus Haemaphysalis; species Haemaphysalis longicornis. The sequence goes on from NW_027526394.1 coordinate 1,454,814, forward strand.
CGCCGTACTGGACTCCTTTGCTGTCCAACCACTCTGTGATAGTTCCCTTGAGGGAATTCGTCGTTGGCACTGCCTCGTTCCGCCGTGAGTGGTAGGAGGCATTGTCCATCACTATGACGCTACCACTCGGGAGCCTCTGCAGCACACCGTCAAACCAGCCTTCGAAGCGGGGGCCGTCCATTTCTTCGTGGTAGTCCCCTGTCTTTTTGCCACGGAACACGTCGAGACATCCATCAACGAAGCCATCTTTGCTGCCTATGTGGGTTACAATGACCCGCTGACCTTTACCTGACGGCTGCTTCAGTCCCGTCGTCAGGCCGCGCCTGAAGGCGTCTGCACTGGACTTCACAGTGGTGTCAGTCCACACAGTCGAGGTAGTGTGTCCTGCCGTCACCCAGGTCTCATCCAAGTAGAAAATCTGCCGATTTTCCGCTCGGTACCGCCGAATGTCACGCAGGTACTCGTGCCGCCATGCGAGGATGTCTTCCCGATCAAGCAGCAAAGAGTTCCGGCTTCTCTTGTCCCGCTTGAAGCCGATCTCTCGAAGTAGACGACGAACAGTCCATGGCTTCAGCGACGGGTCACCTGTACGCTCCGAGAACTCCTTTGTTATCTTTGCCACCGTCGGTATTTCGTTGCGGCGAAAGAAGTCGTGCACGCAGGACCTCAGCGCGTTCAACGTGAAGCTGTCGTACAAGGCACTGCGTCGCTTCTTCTCGGAATTCCGCGGGCGTTTGCGAGACGGCGTTGACAACACTCCACCAGTGGCTTGTGCCTCCTTCTTGACCGCGAACACGGTCCGCGCGCCAATTCCGAGCATATCGGCGACAAATCCGGCAGTATGTTCCACAGTGCATTCCGGCTCCCTGGCCCGCCAGAAGTTGTAGCAGTGAAAGATGATTTTCCGCGCAGTGCTGTTGAGCACATTGCCGCTCTTGTTCTTGCTTAGGGTCCTCGGTGTAGCGGTTGAAGCTCCACCAGACTCACCAGGCAAGGAAGAATCGCACGCCGATGTTACCACGTGGGGATCCATCACGGAAGAAAAGCCAGACAACGCAGAACGCACTCACAGAAACGCACTCGGAGAGCCGAAGAGGGGACGAGCGGTGCAAGTGGTGTTGGTGCCGCACTATCCAGACAACGCAGAACGCACTCACAGAAACGCACTCGGAGAGCCGAAGAGGATACGAGCGGTGCAAGTGACGTTGGTGCAAGTGGTGTTGGTGGTGTTGGTGCCGCACTATGCATGCGCGAATGCGTCAAAACCTGACGTAGAAACTAATACGCGCGTAACTTACATGGGACATTTTAAAAAGAAAACGGCTAAAAACATTCCGTTATGCAGAAATGTCTACTACAAAATGAAAACAATTACATACATTCTTTCTAACGCTAATTTCTTTTTTTGGCAGGTTCGCATTTCTTTTTTTTTCCGCCGCACCACGTTTTCTATAATGTTTTTTTTTAAGTTGTTAGTGCGTACCTTCTAACTAAATTGTTCTTCGTGCCGTAAAAATAATTCGATATTGATGTAATTCCGTTCTTCGTAGTGATAATTTACATGCAAAACAACATTATCATCACGGAACTACATCCTGAATCGCGGAAGTCCCCCAAGGCGACCGCCTCACGCCCGCGGGCGGAGCTTCTCCTGCAGAGTTACCCTGTCAACAACTATAGCGGTTCTTTTTAGCAACATTCTTAGCTCTCCAGCATTCCTTTTCATGCCTGCTTCACTATATGCGACGCTTGAGCAAGCGAAAGTGGGCATTGAAGATGAATGTGAGCAGAGCGTTTATTCAATTAAGCAGGTGGATCGGTATTAGTACAGTAGTTCGTAGGACTGTTCAGCGGCTATTGTGCCTGTTCAGCGCTTTTGTGCCAACATAAGCAATACAATTTTGGTTGGGGTGTCACAGATATAGGTCACGCACGTCCTTGTTTGAAATTTTCTTGCATTGGCGTAAAAATGTATCGTTTTTTATGCTTAATATGTTGAAGGCCTAAAACATTTTTTCTGCTTATTTTGGGCTCCTAAAAGACCCTTTCTTCATTAGCTAACTCTTTGGTCTCTGCTGATGCTCAAAAACCATGCATGATGCTTCGTGATGCTTGTCGACAATCGACGGTTTACGGCAAAAAACAGAGCAAAGTTCTTAAACATCTCAAAGCGCGGGAAGCTGATTCAAACCTTCGTAGTTCAAGCGAAATACGTTATGGAAACTCTCAACTCAAGTTCTTCACCTCTGCTACTGGATGACAAAGAGAAACACTCCTCAATAGGATGCATATAAAGAGGAATAGTAAAATTGGGGGAAGCCTAGGCATTACAGGCTCTGTGAATGAAACTCACAGGTGTCTCCGAAGTCCAAACAATGCCTGATGGTCACGTTCAGAGTATCATAAAATCCTCTAAAATTAAAACTTGACAAAGCCACGTAGCCTATCAAAAAATGTGAAAATAAAGATCTCCATTGTACTCACATCAATTATGTAAGCCACGCTGATAGACTACTGTCGGCTGCTGGCTACAGTGGGAGCTACTGAACCTTGTAGTTACGTCGTATTATTTATGATCTCTAGGCAATACCAGAAAAATGTCTTTCACAGGAGCCTTTTATGGCCTTTCCATAAATTTGTTTTAAAAATTGCCAGGTGTGTGAACATCTATAATTTTGAAAACTTGTTACTTTTCCTGAGTACTTGAAGCTGCGAAACTGCATCTGTTATATGGCTGATTGCCAGTGAGCGCTTTGTTCCTCACGTGTTCAATGTTTCTAGATGCTTACTCTACAACTGGAATGGTGATTCGAGGGAAGGTGTCTGAAGATATATTTTTGTGCCTAGACCAGCAAGACAAACTGAGATGGTAGTCAGTGGCGCCTTGTTCTATTCCGCCATTTTTATGTTAGCGTGGAATCCTCCGGAAAAGGTTTTATTCAAGGCAAAAGCCGAGAGCCTAAAATTACTGCGTCTAGAGCAAACTGTGCGAAAACAGTCAGTATCACGCGAATTGTTTCAATGCCCCTGTCGCGCAAATTGTTTCAATGCTGGTTTGGCACACGTAAGAAGAAAACAGTTCCGTAAATCGTGAAAGGGCGCAGTCGATTTCATTGTAGCCGCCACTGTGCAACCGATGATTACTGACATTTACAAGAAAAATTTTGAAATTGAATATTTTTTTTTAAAGATCACCATCCAGGCCTTTCAAAAGGTTATGTCTACAGGAGACGTTGAAAATCAATGAACGCTGATGGGGTTTGCAAAGCGCCATTGCTTTTGGATGAAGACAATCGCATTGTTGTCTCTATAGTAGACCATGATATATTTGGGAGAACATAGTAACTCAAAAACTGGTATGTGCGTCTACTCAGTTGATTGCAGCCCGCTGTAGCACACGCTTCTGAAGTTCCTGATGAAGGCCAAGAACCGGTCCGACTGGTGGTGTTTGCAATTTCAACACTTAGATCAAATTATTTCGCTAAGGGTCACAGTCGAGAAAATTATCTATGCGAGACGCACTGATGTATGTTTTAACAATCTATCGAGAGAATGTTCCTCTAAAAAATGCATAGACCGGGGTTACACGCAAAAGGGTATAACGAAAAGGAATGAAGGCTATAAAATACGAAATAACCTCTGCCTGATTCCTCTTATCATGCTCAATGTTTCATTGCGTTATGTATAAATAAATGGCAAACATACGTTAAAATACGCATTGCGGGATTATAGGACACAACCGAAGGTTTGCCCATTACCGAGTTGTCCATAAATCATAGGTTATGGTTCAGCGCAGTTTTTAGGACGAAAACTTTAGGAAATTAAATAACCGGCGTACGAAAGTTTACTCTGGGGAAACGACACCTTCCTCTTATGAACAGTTTTATTATTGCAATATATTTTTTAAATACCTAATACACTAAAATTGAAAGCGAAACTGAGAGAAAAAGAGTCATTTTAGTACTGGCACATGCTTGAGTCATAACAAATGGTGCTTTTTCGAGCCGACGTACAACCGTTTTACCCTCTCTTTTCCTCACAGCTATCAACCAAATCGCCTTTTGTTCTTTTTACAACTAAAAAACTTACTTCGCACATTTTTTTTGCTTCCTTTGAATCAATAAAATACTGAATAAAAAAACTCTATGCTGCACGAGGGGATATCAGCAGGGTTCATTTCGCAAATTATGTTCAATTTCTAATCTATTAGTTTTTAGTTCGTTAGCTTAAGCTTTACTGTACCAGCTGGGACGCTAATTTGATTAGTGTCACGTGAACGGGTGGTGGGGTGGTCTTTGCCAGCTCGGAGAGATGGACGCAGGAAAGCCGTTTACGAGTTTGACATAACACACATTTAATGCACACTCAAAACTCTACCGGAAAGCACGCAATGGTTAAACTGCACACGCACTCACATCTCTAACTAACAATCCCAACATGCAACTCAAATATAAACCCCTAACTTAACAGCTCAATATACACTTCAAATCAAAACCCAAAAGTCTGTACCATAAAGTCCTACACTATTAGTTCAAACACACTCCTTAATCAAGTTCTAGTTAATTACTCTCGTCCCACAAGTCCCTAGTTGTGTCCTTTACCACTGCGTCCCTACTGGACTGGCCTACCCCGCTGTCGTCGGCGCTGACGTGTCGCCCCCGTTGCGTGTGCGCGACTCGGTGGTAGCCGTCTTCTTCTCGCCTCGGTGCCGGCGTTCGATGCGCGCGGTCAATCCTTGGACGGCGTGGGCTCCGCGCGTCCTCACTTTTTTCCTCTGTGGCTACCCCCTGGTAGCCGCTCTCGCTGGAGGTCCTTGATGCCGGCGTTCGACGCGCGCGGTCATCCCTTTGGCGGCGTGCTTCCTCGGTGGCTCCCCTGGTAGCCGCTGCCGCTGGAGGTTCCAGGTAGGCTTGGCACGAACGTCGCCTTTCGGGGCCGTCGAGACGAACGGCGACGGAGCGTGGACGCTGGACGCTGGCCGCTGGTGCCCGACCGATGCCGCTGGGGCCACGAAGACGCAGGTTCGTGGTGCAGCTAGGATGACGGTGCCGATGCGAAGTCGGCCCGCTCCCGCCCAGGCTCGGATGGCGTGGTCGATGGCCTGGCCGCGTCCCCCTGGCTCGTTCCGTGAAGCTCACGTGCTCCGGCCGCCTCCTGGTTTCTTCGGTTTCTTGCCTCTCGTTGTCTTGCCTGCCCCTTCTCTTTGTGCTCCCCGCTTTTATATCTTCTGGGCTCTCTCGTGGCGCACCCCCATTGGCTTCTTGCTTCCTCCCTGTCCTTATATGGCCATCTCGCCACTTGTCCCATGCGTGGCCTTCCCTGATTGGCCGACCAGTGTGCTGCCACCTTTGCCCATGATTCCTCGGTGCGTCGGCGCTGGCGCTTGCTGATTGGCGTGCTCTTGGCGCGCACTTCAGGTGGCCGTTCCTTTGTTCTTTTGTTTCCTGGTTTTCCCGGGTTTTCACGGATCCCCTCTGGCGGGGGGGGGGGGGGGGGGGGTGGGGTGGGGGTGCCCTGACACATGACAATTAGATTTAATAATTTTGCCGAGTTTGTATGTCGTACAGTAGGGTTGAAAAAGAAGTATCCGGGATGTTGAAATCATAAGCCCTCTAAGCTTTCCACAGCTAATCGCTCAATGCATAGCAACCAACTCCTGCGTAGCGAGAAAAAATACAGAATTGGTGGACATATACCATAATAAATGTGAAAGGTAATTGCACTTGGGATATCCCCAAATATTTGTTCCTGATACATTCTGCGCCGTAAAAATTGCATGCCGCCAAAAATGACGGAATCCTACAAAGTTTCGGGAGCAGAAGTGAATAAAAAGTGTGAACAAGTAAAAGCTCCAGTACCATTCAGATCGGCAGAGATGTAGTTACAGGAATCAACACAGCAATGGGTTGCGACGCTGCTCAGCAAAATGGGGAACAGGCGCGCCACATTACGCGTCTTCTAATTTTTGTTCTTGTTTAAGGCCAAGTGGTGAGGATATTTCTATAACATACCATAACAATTAGGATATTCGTTATTCATTCAGAAATTCTTTTCACCAACTTGGGGTCCCCCTTACAGCTACCGACTGAGACTAACGTATATTTATCTTAGGCAGTCTTCCACATCGAGTAAATGGAGCTTTCAATAGCTCCCCGGTACCACAGTAGTATAACCGGTTATACCCAATTGCAACAGTACAAAAAAAAAGGGCCAACCGGCAAAGAGAATTTCGTCCACCCGAAGGTGGAGAGAAATTAACGGGAAAAGCTTTCTTGCGACGCACCGCCACGGCGACGGGCCCGGGGGGACCCCCCTTGTCCCCCCTAGGAAAAAGCCGGATAGGGTGGGTTGCTGGGAACGGGAACTTGGACATCGGGATGGGTTATGGGAAAAGGGTGGGAATGGGAGGAGTAATTTTGCTCCAATCCATTTGTCTGACTCTCTTCCAAGACTGATTGCTCAGCGAGGGCATCAGACAGTGTGCCAATTGCCAAATATGCGGTCCCTGCCACGGGTACCACTCACTCATAGGGTCCGATGTGGGCACAGGTATTATAGGCGACTTTGGGTTGGCAGGGAGAACATACTATCACTCTGAAAATACATTCATAAATCGAAATACTCGCCAGTCAAGTGAGAAGACTGCATTGTACAGAAAGTCAAGTAAAACCGGGGGCCAACTTATTTATTGCGACTAGGAGTAAGAGGGCCTAGGAGATTGTCAGGGGGTTGCCACTAAATTAGATGCTTTGCCTTTATTTGAGGCCCGGGTGATTTATTTCAAGTAAAACACCTCCGCGAGTGTTTCTTAACTCGGAGTGCGGGCTAGTAGGAAGACAAGAAATTGTTTATTTTTATTTCTATCGACGTTTCACGCAGGGATGTACTAAAACAATTTTAGACCCAAATTTCTCCGGAGATAATAAACGGGGCCATCATAAAAAAAATGAGAATTAAGCGCCACTCTTTGCAAAGATGACAAATTTCGCCGGTAAGGGAAAGAAGTTAAGGATGAAGAGGCCTAAACGGAACGTGTTCTAACAGGATAGTCTCATACTTTTGGCTGTTTGTTTTTCGGTTTGAAAGTCCATCATAGTTCCCTAGCAATTTATGATAGTTAGCCTCTCGCGTTAATATTTGCGGTGGATCCAAAGGTACAAAAAATTACCCGTATCTGTGCTTGCTTCCTTCAAAATAAACGTCTAAAGACGGCACGGCTTCGGCCACCCTGCCCGCCTCCCTTTCTCTCTAAATTTCCCCACACGTGGGCCCCTCAGTGCGCACTATTCGATGCAGCACAATGAATGTTCCCCAAGTCCGCAACCAAATCAAAGTAGGACCTCAGTCGCGGAGCATGCACCCTACTCACAACATCGGTCGCAGAAAAACACGCACTCGCCTGCCAAAGTTGAGATACTCGAACAATGACCACACCCGATACATTGACATTGCAACGCGCTTTCGTCAACCAGCTAACTTATTGATTGGATTCAAACCCAATGCTTCATCACAGCATCACCCCACATCCCTGATATCAAAACCAACACGGCCGACCTAATTTCCTTAGCCCTAACAACACCGCAGCATTCACCGGCTATTTCACCATCTTTAGTGACACTCTCTCTCTCGCTAATATTTATTTTTGTAAAATTATTTTTGTTTTTGTAGTTTCCTTTTTATCTATCATTTTTGATTGTTTAATTATTTATTTCGAGCTTCCCCCAAACTTCTGGGAGCAATATATATCCTCCCGTTAACAGAACTGAAGCTTAGGTCATGGCTCGCTATCAAGGGTTTGCGCAGCTTACGCCGCTGCTTTTTATTTCCCAGTCATTGTCGTGAAGGACGGGTGACTTGTCCGCACCAACTCAAATCTGCTCCATCTTACTTGCCACGACAACATCCTTTTCACCACTGTCATACCCGCCTCCAGTACCACCCTGCAACCCTCCCAATAAATCCGCTACGCACCGATTTGACACACTTTTGAAAAAAAACCGTGGACAAATATTTTTCGTGACATACGCCCCAAATAACAGCCATACAAGTGCGCGATATTCCACACCACGAATACCGCCTGCCATGTCACAAGGCCAGGTCCCCGGCCACCTGCATTCTCTTCGCCCTCTTCGCAGCAGGAAAAACATTGAGCTAACCAGCTCGCAGCTCGAACCGCAGGGACATCTTGTCTCCTGAACTGGAGCGGCGGTGTTCGCACGGGCTTTCTGGAAAAAGACCAGACAAACTACTATATCTTATGTTATTTATTTGTCGTGTCCAACTCCCATTATTAAATTTACCACAACGACAATCTCGAGGACATATTGTATCGAAAGATGAACAATCTAATAGCAGAATCAACTTGTTCTGTTGGTGCATATTTCGAGTTGCCGTAACATTTTACACTGAGCATTATAATTTTTTGAAGTGTTGGGACCTTCAATATATTGTCACAAAGCCAAAGATGACGCAGTTGGCTTGAAAGAAAGACTAGTTTATTTCAGGGAACTTGATCTCCTCTAAAAACGCAAAAACTACACAGGCGGCGAAGCAGAACTCAACAAAGTGACGTGCGCAGGTCAGTGTCAGTGAAAGGGATGTCGCGGTGTCTGCTCTGCGGGAATTGATCTTAAGGAGCTGGTGTTTCGCGAACCGCCGAATTACAGCGAGAACACTGTAGATAAAAGAAGACTATTTTAGGCTAGTGGCGTTAGGGCGAAACATTCTCTCAGTCGAATGAAATAATCCGTGCGGTATTAGAAAGAAAGAATGGAACATGCGCTTCACTCGGGACACAGTCGGATAACACAGCCCGGCACAGCCGGGCGGTAAAAGCAAATACATAAATAAATAAAACCAATGCATGGTTCGCGGCATTACCCCCTCCAAAAGTGCATCGACCCGATGGTACATAAAGCGACGGTCCGAACAAAAAAAAAAAAACAAAAAAATTGCCCGTCATCTTGCGTAGAAAGGTTTTAGACGAACCACGTCCGTGACTTCGGGACGCGTGCGTCGTCGTGATGTTCCGTGGAATTTTTGAAATGTTTACAGTGCGCAAGGAACCTCGCACCTTACCAAATGCTGCGAACCATGCATTGGCTAAGTTTATGTTTTTGCTTTCACCACCCGGCTGCACCGGGCTGTTTTATCTGTCTTGCGAGTGAAGCGCATGTTCCATTGTTTCTTATACCGCCCGGATTATCTCATTTGATTGCGAGAGTGTTTCACTCTAACGACAATAGAATAGAATACTAGCCTTCTTTTGTCTACAGTGTCCTCGATGCAATTTCATGGTTCGAGAAACACCAGCTCCGAAAGATAAATTCCCGCAAAGCAGACGCCGCGGCATTCTTTTCGCCGACACTCGCCTGCGCACGTCACTTTGTTGAGTGCTGCTTAGCCACCGGTGCATTTTTTTAGTTGTTAGGGGAGCACAAGTTCACTCCAATAAACTTGTTTTTTTCTTCAAACCAACTACTGCGTGTTCTTTCGCTTCGTGACATCTGGTGGAGCCGCTGTAGACATGTACCCTACCCCATCTGCAAGTCGCCAATCAAGCCCACTCGTACTAGCCGCCGACAGCAAAGCCTCCCACCCGAGCTCGGTTTATTATGCGAGAAACTGAAGGAAGACGTCTCGACCAGCACCATTGTCAACCAAGCGAATGCATGGTTCGCGGCAATATTATTTAAACACTAGATGTGTGTGGGCAAGCCTAATGGACCAAAAATTGCCTAGATGACTTCTCATCTATTTTTCAAATGGCAAGCAAAGTAACTGCTATAGGGTTCATCGTTGCCGACATTTCCACATTTCATGCTATTATGCACTCCATACATTGCTCCTGAGCAAACGTTGCGGTAAAGTGTTCCGTCAATGTTTCTAATGCTTTGAAAAATTAAGCGCGTAAAATACTAAAAGGCAGTACCACTAATCGTTTTTACACATTTTTTTGTCCTGAAACCTGTGCGAATATCTCTACTCTATTTATGCTCCGTGTGCTTTGACGTGTACCACCGTAGTTGTTGATCTCTTGAGATATTCTTCAGTTTTAGGCTTTACAAAGAGTTTCAGATCGTTCTTGTATCTTTTTACAGCCGGGAAAGAAGCCGAAATGCGAAAAAAAGTCAACTACATCCTCAGTTTACGGATCAAAAATTTTGGTAACGTGCTCACCGAGTAGAAAAAATATTACGCGCCCGAGAAAGTTTGTATTCATACTTGGAGGAACTTTTTTTTTCCTGTTATATCTAACCTTCAGCTTCCAGCCAAACGCTGACGATGCCAGAGGCTCAAAAACATGGACGCCAACAGCGTAGATTCCTGACGTCGGTTGTCTCGTTAGACAGGATCCGAAATACCGGAGTCATCCTTGCGAACTAATTGCTACCACCCTCCAGACTCGGGGCTCTAATTAGCGGCAGTCGCCCGTCATCAGCACCGGAATGGTGCTTGTCACGCTTGAAAGCGTACTGATCACAAAAGTGCTCTTACAAAACCGCTTGGAGTCACTCACAAAATAAAATAAAGCTAGGGCCTTAAACTTTATATCATTTTTTTGCGCCCAAACAATATTCATTATTGAAACTCCAGCTGCACGATCGGAACGCAGTACGCGATTTCTGTACTATGTGCAGCAGCAAAACAGACCTGGATCACAAGGTAAGGCCTTGCTTTGAGCTGCAAAGAGTTTCAACCGAAAAAGGCAGCAATCAAGATATAAATACAGGGTGGAAACAGCCCATGATGCATGTAAGTTGCAGATTTCTTGGGGCGGAAGCAATTGGCCGGCATGATATGAACTACATTACATACACAAATGGCAGCCACAGAATGGGCAAAATATCAGAACACGTGGCGGAAGGTGATGCGAAACGATTATTGCGAATGCAGTGTGAGATCAGAGAAGCACCTTCACATATAGCGGGTTTCTTTCGCAGAGGTGCAAGTGATAGCCCCAGAGAGATTCGTAGTGCTCAAGTTTGCAGGATTTCTAGGACCTTCAGGCTCGCTTCAACCACACCGGGGAGAACCGGCGGCCATATCGCAAAAAAAAAAAACGTAGGAATAGTGCCTTATACAGCCACAAAAGTGCAGACAATGAGCCGTCCCTCGAGTTTTCTTGCATCAATGCGGACGAAGGATAGAGGTCGCTCCTTTTGACTCGTTATATAGAAGCTCGGGATACAGAGCGAAGAAATGTAGTTCTTTTAAATTTGTGGTGGTAACAAGGAGAATTTACAAGAATGCTCTCAAAATCAGGAGAATTTCCCTTCAAGTATCCGGAAGTGCAAGAAGTTAGTAATGAATATAATATGCGTGAATGGGAAAATTGTGGCGTATATATATGCCAAGATCACAAACGAAGCGAGGAAATATGATGGATTCTTTGGCTGTGTATATTAACTACGTGAATGTATGAATAATTGTAGGGTTTTACGAGCCGAAGCAACGCAGGCGACGAGGCGTGCCGTAGTGGAGGGCTCCGGATTAATTTTGACCACCTGGGGATCTTTACCGTGCGCCGAAATCTCGTACACACGGGCGTTTTAGCTTTTTGCCTCCATCAGAAAAGCGGCCGCCGCGGCCGGGTATCGAACCCGTCACCTCGAATTACGTGAATGTAACCCAACTATTAACAGATTCGAAAGCCTTGGAGTATATTCTGATATTTGATTTGGATATTTTATTTCTCAGAAGTAGGTCATCACATTTTCTTTGAATGATTGCCATCCATGATTTCTCGACGCTGCTGTTTTAAATAATTTTGTTTCTAATTGGCCTAAGTGCCAACTCATTGCATGACCAAAAAAGCATTCGCATTCCTAGATGACAGCCCAGGCTTTACGTTTAGATACTACTATCCGCGAACGACTGGTTGCGAAAAGATTCATGGCATGTAGCGGTCTTTTCTTACGTACTATTCTCTCACCCCCGAAACGCTAATTGTGCTTCATTCGAAGTCAGTGGGCTTTATTCAAGCAGCAATAACTTGGCATTCCCTTTTACCGGAGCCACAGTTAACGAGGAATTAAAGCGGCGTAGTTTACCTCTTGCAAGACCACTGGCAACGGTACTTGTGCAAATATGGCTTTCCCGCAGCCCTATTTTAGATTTAAACGCTTTTGAAAAACAGACAGTCCTATATGCGTTGGGCCGCTTATGACAAAGAAGTGCCGTTCCTGGTGATAGATTGTTACACTGCTATTGGCGCATTTATTACTGCGTTCATCAGGGTGTTCTGGTAGGATCGAAATTTATACTTCATTGAACTGATCGAATCGCGTGCTTTTACAGCGAAAATATTTTACTTAATTCAGAAAGTCAAAGAAGTTTCTCTACCATTAACGACAAAAAATGCTCATAAACAATTTAAGTTTATTGCTAATTATTTGTGTGGTTTATGTAAAACCACACAACCTGGTCTCTATTTCAGGCACTTCCTTGAAAAAAATAGGACGACTGCTGCTTGTCTGAGCTATATGATTTTCTGCAATTCAATCTAATTCTATTCTAGCCAAGTCACGCACTTAGTCCTCAGAGTGCAGTGTGCGTTTGAAACAGCGGCATCCATCGGAATTCAACACACGCAGTCATTACCCACCACTTCTCTCCCCGCACCCATCCCCTCCAACTTGTCTACCTCCAACTTATCTGCTCCAACTTATCTTGTAAACGTAGCAAAGCAGACGTTTTGCTCACCTCACGATGGGGGTGTCTGCAGTACAAAACGACGACGAGACTCGAACATTCTTAGTGTGTTCCACTCTGTTCGCAAATAGAGGAGGCCGCCTAAGTCTGACATGTTAACCCATTAAAAATTACAAATTATTACGTCGAGATTTTGGTGCTGCAAGTGAAGAGCCTCTCGCGCTCACTCTAATCTGGTGTTGCTTTGTAATAATGAAGAGAACGAAGTAAAGTTTATCATCATTATTACTTTCTCCTTCTTCTTCTTTTTCTTCTTCTTCCTCCTCCTCCTCCTAATAATTTTAGTCGTCGTCATTATCAGGGGTGCTCAGAAAAAAACTAATGGAAACTGGTACCTGGGTGGAAGGAATAGAAGATAAAAAAACAAACTGGGGTCTATAAATAACATTATATAAACAATTTTTTCCGAACCAATAATCAAACGCCCTGCTCGTGCGGCCCGAGCTGGAATTTCAAGCGAAAGACCTATATTAGAAAAAATCGTAACGAGATCGTACGTCTGTATGCTGCGGGAAAGATACGGAAATAACCGAGCGCTTAGGAATAAAATGTCACTGCATCGATCCGGCCCAAATTGGTGGAGAGGCACACCTTCTTGAACTACTCGGATCTATGGTTCAGAGAATAGCCAACTGGCCTGTAGTTCAGATTTGAAAAAAAAAAAAAAAAACGATTAAAGTTCTGCTCAATAGAACTCAGGGAAAAAATACTGGGCCGTCTCAATTAACTTAAAACCTGGTGAGGGGCGAAGCATGAGGTGTACAAGTGTATTCTTGGCACCGTGGCGTTTTTGCCAACGGAGATGAAACCGGGGGGGGGGGGGGGGGGTACAGGTATAGAGCTTTGCTGTACAAGTTTGTAGTCTTTGGAGCACGCAGCTCTCTAGGGCCAGGCGTAAACGGGTGTACCAGTGTTTTTTTAGTAAGCGTTTGTTCTAGCGCGAGGCGTAAACGAGCTTTCCTGGGTTTTAGTACCGAGACTACATGAGATGCACTACGATTACGATGACGATTACGACGACGATGACGAAAGAAGATGACAACAGCCTTTCCCCGAAGGGGCTTCACCCCTGAAAGGTCACACGGCCCCCATCTGTGACAACCATTGTGAGGTTCAGCGCCCAATGAAAAAAAGTTGGCTCTTAGCTTAAAAATGTAAGCACGAACAATTGAAATACTTCCGCAGTCTAGTCTACATTTCTGATCACACTGATTCAAAAGGTGAGCCTTAACATTCGTCACCGAATATGGTGGACTGGACAAAGTGCTTACTGATGTTGGGATTGAATTGGTGGGACAAGTCTGTGGAAAAGTCTGCCTAATCCTCCCCCCTGTAACCTTTCTTTATGCTTCCTTCTCCACCTGGACTTTTCTGCCCTCCTCCTTTCTGTGCTGGCAAGAAAACGCCCAGGTTGTTATGACTGATTGTTTGTAGGGTTTAACGCGCCGGCGCAACTCAGGCGATGAGGCGCGCCGTAGTAGAGGGCTCGGGATTAATTTAACCACCTGTTGATCATTAACGTGCGCCGAAATCTCGTACCCACGGGCCTTTTTGCTTTTCGCCTCCATCAGAAAAGCGGCCGCCGGGGCTTGGAATCGAACCCGAGACCTCGTGCTCAGCAGCGCAAGGCCTTAGCCACTGAGCCACCGCTGCGGGTGCCCAGGTTGTTATAAACAAATACAGAAAATATTTTAAGGACTCTTAAGCTCTGCTTACTATGCAGTGATTGCAAAAGTAGTAGTACCCAAGGCCAAACAGAACTTCCTAATGTTATCGCCATGTTTTTCTCTTTGCGCCTTTCCTTTTTTTCTGTGTTTAGAGCGCCGCCTGACGGTACATTGAGATTTCCCCGAAAGATCCATGCCACGGCACTTCTCAAGAAAACGCCCCATCTCGTAGCATTTTGCCCTTCCTAACCTAACCTAGAAAAACTTAACGTAACGAACAGAAAGTAGTAAGTAACAACAGAAAGTAAGTAAAAAAATAAAAAGCTGCAAGAGCCGGACTCGCACTACCGCCCTTCGCATCAAAGAGCTAAGACGGAGCCTCGACACTGCCATCACAAACATTCTAAGACCAGCAGTCTAGCCTGACGAACTTCAGTGCTGTAAGACAGCACTGTAACTACGCCTTTAGCGCTGAGCTGTAGCGCGATAAGACGACAATTTAAACACTGATTGGAATATTTTTTATTACTACGAGTAGGCACATACCGTCATTCGCATCACTACGCGAACAGAAAATTTATCGGGTGCGGTTTTTCATACTTCCCTAATCTCAACTATTGCAGTAAGAATGCTGAAATTACTCATGGAAGCATCAGTGAATATCTCTAAAACATGTTTTCAAGTTAACAGCCGCGACCAATTCATTAGATGTACCTTCAGTCAGGTAGATTCATAGAGGTACGGTGGTGTTGGGGTATACGTCCTTACCGGGCATTCCGTAGGCCAGGGATTGATTGGATTCCCAGATCCAAATATACAATTTTTTTGTGATTATGACAGTCATGTTTGCCAAGTCAAAGGGTTACTTTTCTTATAAGCACTTTCCTGAGAAACTCGGCGTCTCTGCCAGCAATATTTTAATTGTTTTCGTTTAGTCTTTCAGTTGTTTTAATTTTAGCTATTTTCAGCGACGCATTTGAGAGCATTCCACCGCTTGCTTCTTTCTGGGCCATCTCTTGAGCCCGACGCTGAGTTTTCGACGTACCAATTTACTAACTCTTTGGCAATATATATTAGAAATTGTGAAACCACTAAGTGTAGCTGAAATTTCGCCCTTATTTCTCGCTGTTTTTAAGACTTCTAAAGCCAAATCTTTTGCTTATGTAGCCCTTCAATTGCCTTGCTACACTCTCTCGAAAGCTGACAAGATTATTTAGCCGGTTACAAAGCAATTGAAATATCCGCTGAGCAGTGTAAAGAAAGCTATGAACTATTATGGGAGTCACAAATTTACACTAATCCCTATCATTCCTTTACGTTGTTTGGGGAATGCATTACCTTTTTCAACATCCAGTAGGCACATCAAAATTCGGGTTTTTGCGTAAGCATGTGCTAGCGTGCGACATCAACTGACCGAAGACCACAGAAACCATCTGCAGCAATTACATGCAAATGAATCCGGGGATTGAACTGTTTTCAATTGATGGCAATACCCGCGTAGTTTTAAAAAAACGTCACTTTGCGCTTTATTACATCCGATTACCATCTCAGTGAAACGCGAAAACTAAAGCTAAAGTCAGAGTTCTTCGGTGCTTTGAAGGACTCTGCTACAGTTTTGGAAGAAAAAAAATTTTTACGTTGACACTACCAAATGCCCAGAAGTCCTTCCAATGTTGAAAAACAAACACCAAGAATATTATCCGCACTGCACTGTTTTTAACTGGAGATAAAAAGACTACCAATATGCTAGAAATATTAAAGGCTCACAAATTTTAACAATCCGTAAAATGCTTTTTAACAACTCCGTACAAAGTAGATTTTGTTGTCACCAATTTATGAACCGTACTTTTCTTGTTGGCCGGCAGCTGGATAATTGCACCCGTATACTCGGCAAAACTTTGCGTCTATGCCTAATCGGTGCTCTTAAATGTCCCAAATGTAGTTGTCCCTCAAAGAAAGTCCATGAACACGCCTTGTTACTACTTGGCCTTGGCTGGGAGGTAAAAGCGGTGAAGGGCACCGGGCCAAGAACAAACGAACACGGCGGGCCTATAATAGGGAGTGAATCAAGGTTCTGATGTGTGCACTCAAGGAGACAACTCGTATCCAACTTCATGTTCAACGAGGCTGTATCTCAGGGCGTCAACTGGGCCACCGTGACTGATGACTCTAGGTACCTAATGACCCAAGTAGTGACCAGCCGGTCGATGTGGCCAATAGAATGCTATATCCGCGTTCAAATGGGACATCACAGTATAAACGTCGTCGCAAGTGCAGCTATTAGTTAGGTACCTAATGACCCAAGTAGTGTATCAGCCGGTCAATGTGGCCTATAGAATGCTATATCCGCGTTCAAATGGGACATCACAGTACAAACGTCGTCGCAAGTGCAGCTATTAGTTCTGAATGATCATTCGGCTTTTCTTTTATCTTCTGACCAGACCCATGCTTGCAAGTTTTGAATCAGTTGCTACAAATGAGTCAGCTTCTCTTAAAAGTCTACTCGATAGAAAAATCAAGGTGACCCGTTATATCGCTGTGCCTCCTGAAATGTTTATCCTGAGCATTATCGATATTTACTGTCATTGAACTCTTTGATTTAGTAGCTATGCTTGAATAAAAAAACGAAGTGGACTGTTGTTTGGTGGAGCCCTGTAGACGTTTAACCTAATTATCTACATTCAATAATAAAGAAACTCATGGTGTATAACCTCCTCGGTCCCGTGGTACCCAAATGGGTACCATAACCAAAAAGGCAAAAGCTTGCCCCCATTTGATATTCGCGCTTCAAAAGTTGTTTCCCCGCAATAAGCAGGCCTTGCTATCACTAAGCCCCACCAGGTGGCGTGATGTATCAATTCATTTATGAAGAGGCAGGCGGCAAATTTGGCTTTCAACGCGCGAGCGCTCCAATGCGTCCACAGGTTAAGCAAGACCCAAAGTATCCAAATGGGTACCATCAACTTCTAGTACTTTCGTTTGCTTTTTCGCTATTGTAATTTTTTGCGTTTATTTCTATGGATAACGAACCTAATAAAAGTGTGTTACAAACGATTTTTGTATGTAAGGGTATATATATGTGCACAAGGGCAGAGCTGGGAACCTTGCCGGACATGTGTGCTGTTGTGGTGTCACAGGCCTATCCATGTAGTATGTATCTTTTGTATTCTGAAAATAAAATTGCGATTGAGAGTAAGCGCTCGTTTCTCGTGGTTTACTAAGCATTCTTGACCCTCTCACTTCACGCTGTTTAGACGAGAAGGGTTTAGACTTGAGGACGCTTTAAAGACAGCGTAGAACTTGGCTTTATTTGAAAGAATGAAAAGCTTGCACCTTGCCACTAACGGCCATGGTTACGGCGAAAGATTTTACCCTGAAGTTAATTCAAAATTTTCCGTTCCTTGGCTCTTTTCCCGAAATACACTTAGCTTCGACTAAAACTTCATTCAGCCAAAACCTACTCATGAAATGTTCAGCTCCGAAAACTTTTTGGTAGCTGAAAATTACAAGAACAATCAAAAGTTTCGTAATTCTTGAGGCACCAACGGGGCTAATAGCGTAATATTCAATGAGGAAAGTTACGCAGTTCAGCTCAAGTTTGGTCCGAATGCTCAAATGCACACCCTATTTAGAAGGACACCTGTGCTATGCCGTGAAGACGGAAACATCACTGGATTCTGCTATGTACTAAACATGAATCAGGCAGGCTGCGGTTTAACAAGTCAATGGGATGACCATGGTGTTGCTTGCCCTACCCGCTAAACAAACGTCCTAAACCTATACTTTAAATTAAGCTAATTGCCGGCAGTTTCTTCAACCCTAATTTTGCATCAGCGAACATATACTACACCTAGTAAATGTCATATCTTGAAACGTTAAGATCTGCCTTCTCCTTTTGTGTAGGAGGGTCAAAAGTATATTTTATCTAAAGGTGTAGTACATAGAAATTTGTATTGTGTAATAGCACATAGAACCCAGAGGCATAAAGAAAACGTTAAGGGTGAAATTTCACCAAGATGAAGATTCATGTCTCGTTTCTGTTTGATCCCTACACCTTTCTTTTCGAAACTGGAACGGCGAGGCGTGACATGGTGACACTAGGTGAAGATGTATACGGGGTAGTAATAGAAAAGCTCAGCTTGGCTGGAGAATTTGCTAAAACGTCTTGTGGGATAGGTGAGCTTGGGCTTCACAACCGATGCGCTCTCTCGTTCTCTCTTTCTCTCTTTGCGTAACTACTCACTCAGTCCTTTAAAGTGCGCCTTCGATGGACGTCTACGGCTAAGGGTCATACAGACCCATGGCTCTTCAGCCATCAGCATACTTTCCTGTAGAGAGAATGCCTTCAGGGTACGCATAGGCGATACGAACCTCAGCAAACTCCAACATAACAGGGCAATGTAACTCAATATTAAGACCGCTTCCTGTGTGTTCCCTCGAGTGTATCCGAGATGTTCTTGTGCATCGATCAGATTTCGCGGCCGACCACGACATCTATTGTCCGAAAGTGACTGTATCAAATGACGTCCTGGCAAGCGGCCAAGAGCGCAAATAACTGTTCTTGAACTTGTCCTGTCCCGTTTATTGTACCTAGGTGCAATTGCTCTTACAGAGATGAGTCCGTTTTTCCCCATTTTCTTGACCAAGTTGTCGACCGGTCATGACATTCATCGTCCGCATGCAAGTGTATCCAATCATGTCCTAGAAGTTGTCTAACAGAGCAAGAAACTGTGCTTGAATAAAGTTGCGGTTGGCCATTTATTACACCTAAATACAAGTGCTTTGCCGCGGAAGGGGCCTACGTTTTCACAGGTATTTGGCATGGCGAAGAAGATACGTGAAAACGACGGTCATTCTGAGAAAGTGGCTCTATGAAATCGCATCCTTGGAGGGGTCCAGCGGCATAAAGAAGACGTTCTGGAAACTGTCGTCTGTCTTTTACTGCTCTTAAATATAAGTACCCTAACATAAATGGCGACCTTCTCAAGACAGATATTTCCAAATTATTTTGCATAAATACAATTTCAACACACCTGAAGTATATACCCAGGCGGTGGTCAGAGCCCAAAAATATGCTCTGAAGGGCGCAAGAAAAAGTAAACAGTAAAGAGTGTGAGCGAACGCGACAGGCAACTGCAATACTCCACGTCGACAGGAGAGGCCTTCGACTTGCTGGGGACCTATTGGGCTGTTGATGATGATAATGATTTCAATTATGCAATTTTACCGTTATTTGCTTCACCGATTTCTGCTGTATAATAAAAAGACACTAAATTGCGCCAACAGTGCTCCAGCGTTAAGGCTACGGAAGAGACTTCGTGATCCAGCACAGCGCACTGTCCTTCCCTTTTTGGTTCCTTTATACGGGAGTATTATTTTGCACCCACACGTTCGCGCGCTATAAAGTATTACAGTCGACTCGCTATAATTCAAATTAGAAGAGACCCTAGAGTTTTGTTTGAATTATCCGAAGTTTGAATTATCAAAAGTTCTCATATATATGATTCTCAGCAAGGTGACAGCGCAAATTACGATTGGGCATTGATTTTAATCACATTTTGAAAACAATTTTTAGGTGTTTTTAAACTATAACTGTAAACTATAACTGCACAAAATAAACAGAAAGCAGAGGCGCAAGGTCCACATGCCGAATGCCATGCGCGTTGCCTTCGTAACCACCGGGTCGTTTTTGTTTTTCTTTTTTCGCTGACACACGACACGCGAATGCGAGATTGGACGCTTAGTTTCGTTTTTCTGATAGTGGCCCGCGTGGTTTTCACCCCTTCGACAAGCGTAGGCAGGCAATCATATTTAGACGTTTATTCAGGACTGTTCGTTGTTTTGCTTTGACAATAACGTGAAAACTGTAAATAAGGCTGTAAAGTTGACAAACGTCACTGTATACCTTGTGCTTCGTTTCAAACGCTTGTTTAAAAGCATCGCCTTTTCCTTGAAGGCTTGAGGCGCTTATTTTTCATTTTTCGACTTTTATGATTGTATAGGCACGCAAATTTTCAAATATTTGCTGGAAAACAGTAGATATTTTCCAATAGGGACGCGCAAAAAGTATGAAAAAACCGATTGACGGAGTTTATTAAGCGGCTTTTAAATACATTGAAAGGATAGCGGCCCAACAAAAAAATTCAATGTCATTTGAATTACCCAAAGCTACGAATTATGAGAGTATGAATTATTGCCAATTTACTGTACTTTCAAATACGCGAGATTGCCGCCTCACGGCGGTGCCTCATTTATTTATTCTTCTGATGAAGCTTTCACAATCAGCCCTTCTCGCATTGTGGTCATATCGCTTCTCATGAAGCTTTCACAATCAGCCCTCCTCGCATTTTGGTCATATAGCAAGCTCCCAAAAAAAGCTAACAGGTCCAGGATGACGCAATCATTAGGATTGCCGAAGAACCACACCAGGATGCTTTGGTTGGTGTGACCCCTTTTAGGTGGCCACCGGTTTCGCTGCTTCACGCATAGCTGGCCAGGGTAAAAGTTCTGGTCACAAGCGTGTAAAATGTGAAAGTTGTAGGCGTCTAGGTGAAAGTTTTAGGTCTAGGTGAAAGTTGTTGGTGAAAGTACGAGGTGTCTAATATTGAAGTGGGTGAAACAAGGCCTGTGCTTTTTGTTTTAGGGAAGAAATGTCATACGACGCCTACTTTGCTGCTGGCGCCACTCAAGCTGGTGTCGACAAAAGACACCGTTTAAAAAAATTGACGGAACAATAAAAGTGTTGGGATGAAGGGAGTGACATCAGGTTCTACTCTATAGTTGTTCTATGCGCAGAAAGTGAGCATAAAAAGTAGCCGTTTTCTGTTTACCGAACCATAAGGAGGCAATTAGATTAGGCTGCTCATGCAGGGGACGGACAGCTACCATACCTAGTCTATAAAGCTATTCTCGTGCAGAACTGACACCATGATGTCATCAAAGCTTGTTATTATACAGGAATGGGAACAAAACGAATATGGGCAACAATACATTGATATTTGTTGGTGGTCATTGGGGACAATTTTGTGGATGACTTCCGCGGAAGTAGGACTCCTAGAGAAGCTAGGACGACGCTTGGGAAGATACCCTCGAAGTTTAAACTTGTGCATGTACTCCAGCTATCCGGAATTTTTTATACGTAAAATAAAAAGGAAGAATTCATGCAGGGCTACCATGAAAGACTCATGAAGATACACAGGAGCCTATCGATTGCTGGACACGTGTGGATCGACCAATAAGGCGCATTGGTTATTTACTTTCTTGAATTCCAAAGCATACATCTTGAAAGTTACAGCACTTTGTATTGTTACCTTGCGGTCATAGATGTTATATCATTCATGCGGGAACGTATTATTATAATCTACTTGGTTATTATTTTATCAGCAATAAGGTAGCAGTCTGGTCATAACAACATTAACATTGCTGCTTGGTTTGCTTGTTTTCTTGCAGTCTTTGGCATATAAATGGCGTACCACCGTCATTTCGAACAGTTCCTGAACATGTCAACGGTTGCATACTCAGCTGGACGAGTGCGCTGAGCATGACTTTTCTACACGCCCATTCCATCAAATGTCCTCGGACTACGTTTTCTGGCAGAATAATTGTGAAAATAACTATACCACCACGTTTACAACACCATGCGTAGATTTATATACTGCGCTGTCATTCATCTGTTAGAATTAGCACCATGTCTTCTGAACACGTTCGTTTTGCGAGCGCCTGGGAGGAACTACCGCATTAATCAGTCGCACAAAAGCTCACTCGCATTTTCCCTGGACAAACGTATATTCTCTCAAGAAACAAGAAATTATCTGTTTTTATGCGGGACAATCAATACCTTTGAATTAGGCAGCTAAGGAGAATTTCTAACTCTAAGTTAACCTAAAACAACCAGATTCCGCGAGCTGAACTATGAAGCCATTTCGACCTATTGTTTTCTGTTCATTTACGAAAGAGAAAAATGCAAAACAGTACAACTCTCGTAGTCGGCTAGGAGGCAGATATAAAAACAAATGTTGCACATGACCATAACTACTTGCCAAATCCACGTATGAAAGCGTAAAGTTCACAATTTCCCACATCATAAAAACTGTTTTGAACTGAAGCGTTCTGTAAAAAATTCGGAGAACTCATCGCCTTTACGTATCCGTGCTCGTGTGCCGAATGGTTGCTTCGCAGATAATGGAAGCGGGATCAGCTGCCTTGGAAACGGATATCAAGTAGCGCGCGCTGGAGGTATAGCAGAGAAACCTTCGTTGTGTGTCTATTTCAGGAAGCGCCAGAGTCGCGAATTTCCGCTTTTTCTAAGATGTTCGTTTTTAACGACAAGATCACTGCATCTAACCATCTAAAAAATCTGACTTCGTAATACCCTTAAACTTTGGCAACGGGAAACTTTGCCAACAGCAAAGAAAACGACTGTCAATGTACAAACTGCTCCCACAGAGCATTACCTTATTAAAAACTCAACATAGCAAAACGACTCGTGCAATTTTTCGGTCATGAATGCGAAATCAGGTTTTCTTTACCCATGCAATAGGCGAAAAACTGCAGCCGTGGCCTTTTTTTGCAAACTCGGTCTTTGAAAAAAACACGACTTGCCACTTTCTCGCCGAAAACCTTCTGAAAATGGGTTCATGAGGGTCTTTACTCTCCCGAATTGGAAACGGGAAGAAAATCACCGAGACCACACGCAACAACAACAACAACAACAACAACAACAACAACAACAACAAAAAACAGCCTGGTGTTTGTGTATACGGTATCGCTTACGTCAAGGTTTATCCATGCCTGGGAAAAACGAATGCAAATGCGCACCACCAAAACACGCGAGGGGCGTTTCCTAGCAGACGAACTTTAGGAGTGCCTTTCCGATCACTACAAGGACTGCATCACAAAGCAATGGCATGTGCCATTCTTCAGAGGGCGCTACAAAAAAGGTTTCTTGGTTCTAATTTTAACGGGAACATCCTCTCTCCCCTGTGTTCTACTCCTTACGGAAGCGCTATCTTCATTCAGCCAACTATTTTGGCTCTCCATTGCACTAGCGCTGCGATGCTCTCCTGACGCCCACTACTGTGTGAAGGCAACTTTTAAGACAGGTCCTACAAGGTAAATATAACTGGTAGCGAAGCTTCCATAGAAGCCCATACGTTCAGAAAATGGCGGCTCTTAAGCTGCTCATGGGGCTTAGCGCCACCTGTGTGAGGAGGGAACACTTCCGGCGGAACAAAAAATAAACAGGATGTGACGCAAGATCCGGTCAGAAAGTGACGTCATTTTGGTGGCATTAGCGGGAAAATTTGACTTCAAAATAGCCTTAGCAGGACTCTGATCGCTGAGGGCTCATGTCATTGCCATCTGACGCAAGTTGGCGAGCCCTTGGCGTGCGTGCTTCAAGTCAACGCCAGCTTATACTCGTGACCAGAGAAACGCACTTTAGCATGCTGTCGTATGATTCGCCTCGGTGTTTATAAAAGCATCTTGCATCTTCTCTGAACCTTTATTCTGTATTCATGCCTTCCACTGCTGCATCAAAGCAATCAGTTGTTTCTTTTGATTGCAGCAGGTGGCAAACGTACACCCCCCCCCCCCCTTCGACCGGAATTTTTTTCTGCCTTGGGATACAGAGCCCAAAATGACACTTGACCACTCTCCCCGGCCCCCCTTTTATATAAAAAACGTGCCCACTCCTTACCCCGATACCAATTTCTACCAACGCCACTGCTAAGTTTAATTGCGTCGCACATACGCAGGTAGGCGTGCGTGCCTTAAGTATAGATCAAGGTTATATAATGCTTGCTCAGTTTGTGTACTTCTGTTCTAAGAGAAGAAATAACGCAAAGTCATGCTATAATCAAGACATTTGAATTTTATTCCAGGATGAACATAAAACAAATTTACCACACTGCACAAAATGAGCACGTTTACAATAAGTACAAAATGTTCGTGGGCACTACATGCATTATGATTTTCCTTACGCGCCGAAAAATTTACTTTACCCGTAACACATAGCGTTATGAACAATGAAAGCGTCAACAGCAGAACTACTTCGAAACAAGAGAAAATAACTAGGCACTGCATCTTGACGTAGAAAACCGGGCCGCAGGAATGCCGATTCACGAAAGTGCAGCGAGCACAATGCAGCTGTCCCGGCGTCTTATCAAGTAGACAAGGGTTTCTACAGAAGTTCACTCAGCATTCACGCCTGCAATTTCCTGGTTGCATTATTAGGCAAGTGTCGCAACAGATAAGTAAAAAGAGGAAAAATGGATCAATGCAAACGAAAGCGACGGCAGTATGTAAAAGCACATAGCAGGAAAGGTCTGGCAGCAGCGCAGCACGGAGCAGCACAACACAGTACTGCGATGGAAATAATGCTTGCGCATACAAGTGCGGGAAGCAACGAGCACTACAAGCGTTGTAATGCAATAAAGAAGACACTGAGATAGACAATTAAAGCGACTAGTTTAAATTCGAGTGGCACTACGCCGAGAAGTCCTAGAGTAATTGACACAACTTGCTCTGAGCCAGCCTGAGGTGAAATCAAGAGATAACTGTGACATAACAAAGCTTTAGACCCATTTTTTTTCGAAGCACCACCACGTCCCCTTACACAACCCCCGTGCACATATTAACAGTACAATAGTTTCGCGTTACCTGTGGAAATGAGAGGAAAATGGTGCAGTAAAACGACAGGTGTACGGGAGTTGCTGTTGCAACTTGTACAGCACATCGTTTCCGTAGGTACCGACGAAAGCACTCCGCTCCAACCGTTGGCACAATCGTCCCGTAGTTCACCGTGCCTGCCGGGCACGGTACTACACGTGTTCACCGACGATACAACGCACCTCGCAACTCCACGCACAGCAAAAATTAAGTGCACACCATATTAACAAGGAAAAACGAATGCAAATGCGCACCACCAAAACACGCGAGGGGCGTTTCCTAGCAGACGAACTTTAGGAGTGCCTTTCCGATCACTACAAGGACTGCATCACAAAGCAATGGCATGTGCCATTCTTCAGAGGGCGCTACAAAAAAGGTTTTTGAGAATGAACGGCATTTTCATAAATTATTTATACACTGTGCCTAAATAAATGTGATTCAGAAATAAATATAGTTCGTAAAACATAATTGTTGTTTTGTTGTTGAACAAAACTTGGTTTTTTGTTACTAGTGTTTGTTCCCTCCTCACCTAGTCGCGCTTCAATCGCCACTCCCATAAGCCCCCATGCTGATGTCGCTGGCAATAGGTTCTGAACCGCTTTTTGCCCGAACCTTCGCTACCATTTATATTTACCTTGGGTCCTATGCAGCGCCGTTAGTTAGTTCCATTTCCCAATATAGATTTGGTTTCATTCAGGGGGTTTTACCATTGACAACATTAAACAGCACTTTTTTTTCAGGCACCGCAATTTAATTGTAAATGAACCAAAATAAACTTCAATCGTACGAATGGCCTTACATTATCCGAAGCTCTATGCAGCTAGCGTGACTCAACGTGATAATTCTTCGTTTTACATCTTTTTCGCGTGGTATCTACACAGGAAGTTGTACAGAAAAATACGCATAGCATAGCGTCACTTTCGAGCGACACATAAAACTGTGGGGTGTCAGAAATAAGCGTAGCTGTAATAATCGCGGCGTAAATGAGAGAAATGCAGAACCAAGAAGCTTTCTAAATGACTTACACTGGTGGTGTGATCGCAAGATCTCGACATTATTTAGCGCAAAGAATACATCCGCTGCCCGTAAGGCCAAACAAAATTTCGAGGGGCGGAGGGGTTTTTTTTTGTGGTAAATAAGCATTGTTTTTTACAGTTTTAATGGTAGGAGAAGCCCCTGAATAAATTGTTCGCTGTAAACAGGCTCCACTTTGAAGAAGACTTGACTGGATGGAAGATTTGAACATAATAATAAACAGTTGAGAGGAAAGCATTAAAAAGCCTCTCCTGCCACCTGACGCGATTCCGACCTCCTCCGTGCTGTGTGCCGTGTACGTGTGAATCCTTATTGCGAAGCGAAGGCCGGAAGGGAATGTGATCCACATGCGCTTCATCAAAAGGTGAGAAGTCAGACACGGTATTTCGTGACTATTCAAAAATGGCGTTTTTCATAAGAGCGCGCTGTTTGAAACTTCAGCTGTAGTTCACAAGCGGCGGCGTTAGCAATAATACCATAGACTGAAAAATATTATTGTCAGCTCTAGACAGACAGTTCTTATCTATAGCTGTCCCAGAGCTGTCTATAGCCTCAGTTCAATTCTGTATGTCAGGTAATTAAATTCTCTGGAAAAGTTACTTGAAATCAGAAGCCGCCCTAGCTAAGCTAAAAAAAGCAGCTCATCCCACGTGAAAGAACAGGTCGGTGGACACAGGTTGCGTGTGAGAGCAAGCGCCGATCTCAGGTGGGTGGAGTCAAGGACAGGAGGAGAGCTGTCGGCCAATTGTTTAGCACACTGCCAGAAAATATATGGAAAAGTGCGCTTTGAGGTTTTTTCTCCAATTATCCCAAAATTGTGAAAGCCGCGCGCTCTCCTGAATAAATACCCGCCCGCTGGGAGTGCCAGCGGAAGTTGTTGCGAGAGCGATCAGGGCTCGAAATCAATCAGCTGGCGTTGAAAAGTTATGCAAAGCTAAACTGTGATTAGGGAAAGCCAGGTAGCTTCGCTGTTAGCATCAGCGTTGACAACGTTGTCAGTGAAACTGGTCTAGTTTTCTTAACCTTCATCGCCGAAAACGATAAGAGAAGGGGTAAGAAGTCTTGTGAACAAGGATAGTTCTGTTTGAAAGCTTTGGAGAAACCATTGTACTCTCTTTCGTTCATTGTCGGCTGTCATGTTAGGTAAATGGAGCGTGATAAAGTAGCTCCCAGAAAGAAAACCTATCAAATTTACCAAAACCATTCAAAATACAATATATGTCTGCGTATTTTGATAATAGATTCAGCTTTGGAAGTGACGCTATCAAGGACTGATGGATCCATCATCAATGACAGAAGAATCGTTAGCCTACGGCACGTAGCAGATGACGGTCTACTCCAAGCAAGATGTACGAATCTACAATTTACTTACACGAAGTATTGACAACTTTCAACTCCTAGCAGTGATCAGAGAAAAAAGGCCGGGAGAGGCCCGCGTCCATCGGGGCTCTTCTCTCTAGTGTAAAAAACCCCCACACCTTAGTTTTACTCCAATCGTGCAACCTATCAAAGGTAAGTCCCACACAGAGATTGAGCAGGGCCCACCTCACGTCGCTGACTGGCCACCAGAATTAATCCCAGGTAACTAAGCAAAATATCAAGCGTCGCAATCTCACACACTCGCTCAAAAACTCAGGGTATTTCGAAGCACAAGTGCAGCACAGATAAAAAGCACCACCTAGAAGCATTCCTGGGCACTGGTCGGCCCGTGTAAAGTATTGGCCATACAATGCGCGCATATAATTCTGCTGCGCACCACCAAAATTTCATTTCTTTTGTCAACACTTCCCACGCCCTCCGTAATGCCTAGAACTATGCCGCGGAGCAACAATGCAAAAGTCCTTCGCTGCCAGACGAGCTCCAGCCTCCGCGTCGCTAGAGTCAAGCATAGAACAATTTGGCCGCCGCTCAGTCTCTCAGTAGGAGCGTTGCAGACAGCATGCCGCTTGTCTCCATTACCTGTTCACTGACCGCATAATTCCCGTCTCTCCACGGAGGGGCGCGAATATCTCTATCGGCTATTCGAGCATCTTTGCTCGTTGTGGGCATTTTCGATGGCTGTAATCAGCTTCGTTAAAATGAGCACAAACATACCGCCGGCTTCACAAAAAGGAAAGAGAAAAGGTCAGTATGAAACGAGAATTACCTCTGCTTTTCGGTCGGCATTCTTTCGTGAAAACCGAAAGACGAATGCTGAAGGCGGGTACAGAATTCCACCGCGCTTCTCGTTCACTAAATAAGCCCGGCCGTTACAAAAACCAACAATAATGTGAAGCACGCTGACCCCAACGATATCAAGTTGCCGGGCAGTTTTTGTAATTAAGTGAGCGGCTCAAACTTAACAGTCAG
This sequence comes from Haemaphysalis longicornis, assembly GCF_048455015.1. Taxonomy (NCBI): domain Eukaryota; kingdom Metazoa; phylum Arthropoda; class Arachnida; order Ixodida; family Ixodidae; genus Haemaphysalis; species Haemaphysalis longicornis. The sequence goes on from NW_027526394.1 coordinate 1,483,247, forward strand.
TGCGTGACCAAACCATTACACAAGAATGTTTAGGGTGCTACTTTGTTAATAATTTTGTTATACTTTACCAAATACCTTTTCTCCATCTCTATCGAAGCGGCTGAAACGGCGTTGAGGGGCAATAGCGTGTTGCTTGAGTCATTTGTTTGGCGACGCTGTTGATAGTTTCCAAAACGGCAAACTTAAAAAGCTTTATTACGTTTAATAATGTTCGTTGGCTCGAAGCGGCTGAAACGGCGTTGAAGGGCAATAGCGTGTTGCTTGAGTCATTTGTTTGGCGACGCTGTTGATAGTTTCCGAAACGGCAAACTTAAGAAGCTTTATTACGTTTAATAATGTTCGTTGGCCCTGCAATGCATTGTTATAGCCTACTTGTCTCCTAAAGCCTCTACCACTGCTTATGTTAAGTGCGGGTGGCTGGGCATTCTCCCTTTATAAAAAGGGCGATTTTGACTCTGCTCCTCAAAAATAAGGGCGTTTTTAGGGGGCAAGGTTGACCCTGTGTACGAGGCCATATTTCTGCCGTGCGCTTCTCGTCAAGCGAGGGAGGAGTGGTTTACGCGGCATTCTACACCCTAGAGCAGCACGTCAATTATCTCATGTTAATTAAAAGAATTTATGAAGGTAAAGAGCTGCCGAGCTTAAGGACGCAGGATCCGTCCCGACAGTGGTGGATGCTATTTGGATACAGCCGAAAAGCAAAAACAGCCATGTGTTTGGTTTCGGCGCACGCTAAAGACATCCAGGTGGTCAATATAATCCAGATCCCTTCAATACGGCGCGCCTCATAGCTCTGGTGTAGCTCACGCACGTTGGACCCCACAATCAATCGAGTTGAAGAAGAACACAACGGCGTTTCAATACGCAGGTACAAACAAAAATCGAAGTGAAATTTTATTAAAGTTACAATTTTGTGCCAAAAATACGGAGTCACAAAACTGGGCGTATCATAATTTCCACTCGGTGAAATAAACTACCTGTATGCCAGTGCTTAGTAGAACCAGAGTTGCTGCCCAGATGGAGTCGGCCACCCACTTCACAAATCTACCATCCTCGCCCCTAGAACGTATTGCGGTGTAACATGAAGTGCATCATTGTCATACGTCATAGGACAGCCGCACATGGCCTAACATGGGTAACGATACATCTAGAGTATGTCCACGCTGATGTCCAACGAAACATCAACAGATTTTGTTGAACGTTTGCTGAAGGAACTTAGTCAACGAAGTTAAATTTTTCACGGATGCACTTGTTTTCTATATTAGTATACGCCTGCAGTACTAAGCCCTTCACCTAAACCTTTCCAGCCGTTTTAGGCTCCTTGATATTGCCTGTGAACATCTAAATATGCCCAACATGCCACTGTTCGGCTCTAACTCGCTCAAAACCTTCTTTCCTAGAACTCCTCTGTCCAAGGTTTGAACGCGTGCTAATGAAAAAGGTTTATGAGCTACACGCACAAACATGTCTGGCCATGTAATCTCCATGTTGCAATAAAAATGCAAAACCTCTGTACACCAGCGGACCCGAAGGGCGTACATTGGGTGAATGGTTGATATCTAAGCGTTGTAGGTGGGTGTGACTAGCTCCCAAATGCCATACACAAAAAAATTTTCACGGCATTTCGGATAATGACAAAGCTAGTTGAAACGCTGAGTTTTCTTCCGCCGCAAACTGAGTAGAACAAAAGTTCGATCTCGTGAGAGATTCATTTGTTGCCGTCCTAGTTTGGACTTTCCTAGAGGGCCATTTGGACTTTTATAAGAGTGGTTCAACCAAATTTCAATTCACGCACAATTATCATCATCATCGGCTCCCTTCGTCTAACGACAAAGATGGTTGAATCATCTTTCACCACACCTGCGATTATCATTGTCGTTAGAGAAAGTTGTCTTTCCTGCAGTGCGTTTTAGAGTCGATGGTCGCCATCAGGGAGGTAACGAAAGCTTCACTTTAGAATTATTTTCGCATGATGCGGCGATAGCAGTATAGGATTTCACTCCTTTCGGAGATTTAAAGACGCCCCATTAAAAATTACCTTGCTAAAGCAGTTTTAGTTGATAAAGAGACGGATTCTGAAACTGCTGCTAAAGAGATCTACAGCCGCGCTCATCCTATTGTCGTGTATTTACCGCATTGTATTATTCTGATAGCACGGACCACTACGAAAATATAACAAGTATATTTCACTGGTTGTTAAAAGGGGAGGTTGCCGCAATCATACTTCCGTACAGTGCTAGAATCACACGATCAGAACATTTATCTGTGCAGAGCGTTTCTAACGTCCCACAGTAATTTTATCTTTAAATAATGCTCCACCACTTTCTTTCAGCAAAAAAAAAAAAAAAAATATGGCAAGAGCGCAGCAATCATGTTCATGAGGACGAAAGACAAAATGTCTTCGCTGAGCGTTAAATAAAAAGAGCTTTTCCCTTCACGGCCCAGCGGACCCCCCCTTTTCGGATCAATGAAGTAGCGATAGCAACGGTCTTCCGTCGGCACCTATCGCCATTCATCTATGTAGGCCATGTGTCGAGAAGACATGCAGCAAGGCCGGTGCAGGCGTACACGACAAAAAAGTACGAGACGGCGATTCGGGCAGGTTTCGGTGAAGTCGCTTACAAGGAAAGGCGTCTTGCATGGCTCAGGGAGCGCGCAGGTAGGCGTGATAATATTGGCTGCCTGAGCAACCCTCCTGCCTATGAAGCAGGTGCTTTTAAGAACCGATGTTTGGAGGAGAGATAGCCATATCAAGGCCATGAAAACGTAAAAGTGAAAATACCGGTACCAATTTAATCCTGTAATCCGCGTGTGGGCTGATCCTTTCACTGATCCGGCGTATTAATGCTGCATCTGCGTGTTGTTTACGACAGCTGAAACCGGAAAATGTAGTGGTATAGGCGTAAAAACTGGTGATTGTTTGCATTACAAGGACTAATGTATTCTTCCTATTCTATTTATTGAATGGTTGATTTAGTTTTTTACTTCGAAACTATTACTGAGGACTGCTGCCTAGTACGTACAGAACGCCTTCTAACAAAATATGTATTAATTATTCAAGCTCTTGCATGCCGTAGGAATTTCCGGTTATATTTCCGGAGGAGCTAAGTATTTTTATCGTTAGCAGCGCGGAGATTTCCCGTGAAAACTCCAAATCAACTGCTACCTGCCCATTTGGCTAACGAGAAAATCAGAGGGCAGTACACAATTTTCTCAGTAGCAAACGGTTCTATAGAAATCGTTCGCAAATTGATGGCGCTCTTTTCTACCCTTTTCTCTGCAGTGCCAAGATCTTTCTAGATACAAAGTTTACTAAACTTTCCATGAGTACTATATCTGCGGGTTTTTGAGAAGAGGAATTTGAATACAATAGTACACCAGTAGTTCGGACGGCTTTTAGGACTGATGTTAGGACTGCTTTTTTCAGATACGCTGGTATTATCTATTTATATACCCGAAGCAATAGTACATTCCCACATGTTCTTGTTTTTATGGGAATGCGGCCAATAATTGCCTCCCTTATTGCCTAACAGGCCGGCCTGACACTGAACACGATGTTTAAACCGAATAAAAGAAGATGTTCGTGAAGGTATTCTGGCTGATTGAAACGCTACCATGCCCGATTTAGCTGCTTGTCTTCTAAACTAAAACTACACTTATTACCTCCCGCTGCCTTGTTTCATCTTGTGTCGAAGGTAGCGAATAAACGCTAAATTGTGGCTAGGTGTAAATGTTTTTGCATGATAAGCAAGACTTTAAAACCCTTAAAGGTGTTATAGAAACCGTTTGCTCATGCGCTAAAAAGTAATTGAGGAGGACCTTTAATACAGATAAAAAATGCACACTCCGCGTAAAAGTATTGTTATTTCGTAATAAAAACACTTAGAGCCGCTATATCTTCTGAACGGTGTAACCATCATAACGTCCGTGCTGCATTCAGGGTTCGGCCGAAAAATTCAATGTGTGTGCACAAATAATTGCCTGTACTGGTTATGTCTTTATGGTTCATGGTGACTGCGCTCCAAGGCTTTGTCTTCCTCATAAATGGTAACATGAAGAAAATTTTGAAAACGCTGATCAAGCCCTCATGCAGACATACGGCCTTGTGTTGTTTTAGTATGTGAGGTATTAGTGCGACGCAAAAAAATATAAAAAAATATTCCCCGGCAGGCTGTGCTCTTAATACTAGTTAGGCTGTGTCTACGCTGGTTACCCGACGTTATTGGAATACACGTGCGCCATGAGTATAAGATACATTTTTGTGTTCATCTTGATGCTAGAACGCTGAAGCAGCGTTTTTATGCCAGTGTTTGCTGAGTAGAGAAACATAGTCGGCGCTCACCAGTTCGCAAAGTAGAAGCTGCGAAAAGTGGGACTCCACAATGTTGTGATATTACGCATAACACTTCCTATAATGTCAGCCTTATGTTAAAATGTGCGAAATTCTCAACATCGGGAAGTGTATTACAATATGTTGTGAACACAAGAGAACAAATGAACTCTGTGGATAAACGTATTCGTGTAAAAAAAAGACATCCCAAATTCGCTGCGAAAGGGGCTTGTTCTTGATGCATAGCGCTTCCAGGTAGCTATGAGTTTTTGTGCAATTAGATCTAATATTCAGTTATCAAAAAAATAAAATATTATTTATTAGTAGACCCAAGCCCTAAACAACATTATTTGCAAACTTTCGCAAGTTCAACCTTGTCAATGCTTGAATGTTACCTTAACTTTTAAAGTTTATTCACCGCCCTACACGTTAAGAAGTGCGGAAGTATGTATGTTGGTGTAATTTGAACGAGCCATTTTTATCCCGATGCATTTTAGTTGGAATAGCTTTAAAACAGGTTATAGCTCAGAAAACGATTTTACACTTGGTATTTGTTTAAAAGAGCTATGAAGGGGTTAAGAATCCACCTACATATCGTTGATCTAAAATGTAAGTACAGTTCTTATTCTCGATAACGCAAGGCACGCTATGACTATGAATAGCCAGGTGTAACTTTTTAGGCACCTAGTACATTATACAAACTGGCAATTTTAAAATATACTGAAAGTCGCCAATTAGAAACAAATAAAATGCCGTAAGAGTAAAATGCCATAAAAGTGCCATTTTACTATAAGAGTGAGAGGCGGTGTGCGGCTTCCGCGTAAACTTCAGGTACAATGTCTATTTTCATCTTCGACGTGTATTTTCACCATTGGGATAGAAGAGACAAGAAATCAACCATCTCACAACATACGCCGACTCAGCATTTTAATAAAAATAGGTTTAAAAAATAGGGACGAAGAAACTGTTTGTACTGGCATTAAAATTAGTATTAGGAAGCCCGCGGGCCCGACAGGCACTTTACGATATGTAAACATTCGTCCCGAGCGGTAATTTAATCCATTATATATAGACGGACCGCCTGTAATTTTAAAATTCCCAAATTTGCGGGTTTACTTCGATTCCATATAAACTGCAGGCATCAGTTATGTTTATCTAGCGTTGCAAAGTATCAACGTAAAATTGTTTTGCCCTGTCGGTGGGCCTCAGTTATTGTATTGAGCCTAGCCTTTTTACCTTTTTATTTGTGATTTTTGTTCCGAGATTTAGGCTATTTTGATTAAAGTCTAAGCGTGAAAAGGGTCCTCAAGTGGTCAGTGCGCTAAGATAGGACTTGCCGAGAATTTGGTCGACAGAGTACCCTTCTAACTACAACCAAGCATTGTAACAGCTTGGTACATTCTTGGACATTTGCACATTTCAGCGAAGGTGCAAACTGTTCTGTACTTTCTACGTTAGTGCTGTTGCTTTTAGCTGGCATTTCATTCACAAATCTTTCATGTAAATAAGTAACCAGGTACCCGTGAGTAGTTTTGTTTTATCCCACCAGTTTTAAGTGGTATATTTGACAAGAAACTCAGCTTCTGAGAATAGAAAATGCGTCTCCTACAAGAGGCATTGTGGAGTTCAAGAGGTGACTTCCAGACATGGTTTTAAAGAACAACTTAAAAGCGAATATGCGAGAAGAAATTTTGGTTAACGCTATTTATAAAAAAAATAAACGACTGCCCTAATTAAGAGAACTTCCTATGCGGGACCTTAACTTTTCATTTCCAATTGCTTAGAGCGAGAGGTTATGGCTGATTAGTGGTGATGGCCCAAATAGAAAATAACAATATTGCTAAAAGTTTTGTGGTTAAAAAACACGGTAACTGGTACACAGAAGTATCGGAAGGAGTTTGCGAGCAATTGTAGCTAAAAAGTTAAGAACAGGAGGTTACAAGGCCGTCAAATAGCTTAAATATAAATAGATATGAGCCGCATTTTCTAGAAGGCATAAATTTAAACACAATCATAACTTACGTCAGCTAAGTTGCTGTTTAGCCCAGTTACATAGAAAATTTCTTTAACCTTATAATCATCTTTCGGGGTAAAATGAAGGCAATCAGTTTTATTATGTTTCTTTGGATCGACATGACCTTTTATAACCTATATTTTCTCCAGGCGCACTCTACAGGAAAATGGAGCACAAGTATCTAAGTTGAAGAAGTGGAGTTTACATATGTATGAAGCCCGTTCTAGATAGCGGTGTATTGTTTAAATTACTCAAAATCTTAAATTGAAGACCAGCTGTGGTAGAACGTTTATTAAGAACACTCATATGCTTTAAAGTCTTTTGTCGAGCTGTGTGCATGGCCCCCCTTTTCCAGCAGAAGGGGACAATAAAATTCCAGAATCTGTTCTGCTGAAGCCCCGGTATTTCAACTACAGCCGAACATTCAAAACGGAGGCGCCCCAAGCCGTTTTATTTACAAACTGTAATGTGTCATAATTACGATACACACCACCAAAAGGAGCAGAAACACGATTGTGACCATACTTATGAAGCCGTAATTTGGCCTATGCAAGAAAATGTGGTGATGGTATGTTGAGCGCCGGGACATGGCATATTTTTGAATAGTGGAGTCCTTGACCGGTGAACTGCTGAGGCTGCTATCCGGTTTTGCTGGATCATCTGCTTGTGTCCTGCCAAAGAGGATATTACTTAAGAAGATGACTCCGGCAACTTTGGCAGTTACAAGACGCACGCACAAACACTCCACATTTTGAACACCAAATTAAGCAATGTATGCACAATAAAAATGACCGGCAAAAATATCACTATGCAGACTCAGAAAAGCCGATGTCCAGGCTGCACGTACAAATCTTCTAAGCCGATCTCAATTGTGCACAACGGCCTTCGGTGTTTCATGTGTGAATTATTTGTTTGGACCGGGGACAGAGTAAGAAAGCGACATCTCCAAAAGCATCAGTCTTACTCATTACTATTACATCGTCATTGTTTCAATGAATATAACGAGTATTACAAATGAACACTTTTACACCAACATCAAGGGCATGCGATTTTTACTACTGTTATAATATCAATTTTAACAGCAGTCCTCAGGTAACAAAAGTTCTTTTCATAGATCCACTCACTGCGCGTGCAAGCAGGCTTGGGACGGGTTTTTTGGCCAATTGCGTCTTTCACACCTTACCATTGTCATTATCATCTTTCAATACGACACATCAACGATTTAGGTTAAGGGTTACATACGCTACATATGCACAAGCTTTCCGCAAGTTGCAGTCATGCCGCTGATACTAATGCCCAAACTCATATAGCATCAACAGTGGTATCGGGCGTTCAGTTGGAAATGTTTCTGCGTTTTAACAGTCATTTACAAAACTACCCTAAACATAAACCAGAGCGCATGAAAATATGTTTACACTCTGCTAAAGCCCAACGGCCTTCTGCATGTTGGACAAAAGTAATAAAATGTTTGCCTCAAGCATCCGAACTGTCGTTGGGCGCCCGTAATAAAATTTTACAATATTCAACAATAAGCTATACGTAGAATCAAAGCAACGTACGTGTGACGAAACACAGAGCATGCGTTAATTTTGGGGTAATAGTTAGAGATTCCTGTGAACTAAACATTTTATAGAGGAGAGAAAGGAAGGCTATCGTCCCAATCCGTGGTAAAACGAAAAGATACTGCGCGCGTACTTTGACCCCAAGTCGTTTCGTCATCAGTCGCAGTCGGCTTCGCCCCTTAATGGCTTCGGGTGTGTGGCGTCATGTGCCGTTGGATCCACAGGACGTCTGCTTTCGACGGCTCGATCGGATGGAGGTACAGATCGCAGATGGGCTACTTTTGGTCCCAATGGTTAGAATATAACGACACAGCTGCGCAGTACGAAGATTGCAAAAGTTTCACGCTCTGTACTTCAATGAGACTTCTACCCTCCCTTTTGATGTACCAACTTCTTTTTTGATATATATTAATAGTAAAATATTAAAAGAATACTCTTTTTGGTTGTTTGTTCAAGCCGGTAACACTTTGCCGATGTTGTGAACATTTGCTTGTATTTTCACTGTTAGTTTTTTAAAGGTATTGGCTTCCGCTGGGAAGCCAATACGCACGCCTAATAAAAATAAACACAATAGCACAGTCGACCCATTGTCAAACAGTCAATACGCTTCGTGCGGGAAACGCAACGTATTGCTGTAATTCTGGTTGCAGAGCAAACGCTGCTACATAACGCGCAAAACAACGCGCAAGATTGCCTCCAGACTGAAATCCGGCAACACAACAGTTGCTGTTCTGCGCCTACATAAACTAGTATAACCAAAAGGGGCCTTCTTAGGCTTTCTTCCAACGTGCCCAATCTTTCACATGGTGCGTACAACATTCCCCATCGCTGTGGCACAGGGCGTGACTAATTTTAGCCGACGTGACAAACGACACATTTATCTACTAAATCAATACTCGGGTCTGATTACTCTACTTTGTAGTTCTAAACCACCCCACACTGTTATTTTACTGGTTTTCTCTAGCAGGAGCGTTCCCTAAAAGAGCTCTGTTCGCAGGCTTCTTGGCAAAGCTTTGCGCCAAACTGGTTTTGCATACACTGTAGCGTTCCTAGCTGTTGAAATTTCTTAGCTGTTGAAACAGCGTTGAAGTAAACCTGCTCTAAGAATTTGTCAGCGCATGCCCCATATCTCCAAGAAGTATAATTATGTGTTGCTTATAAACCTATTATCCTCATCGTCATTAACAGCCGGGTTGTGCCCAGTGCAGGGCGAAGGATTCTCCCAAAGATCGCCTGCCACGTCTGTCTAGTGCTGGCTGATTCCACACGCCCCCCAAATTTTTGTAGCTCATCACTCCATCCAGTCCAAATATTTTAACGACTGGATACTGCAGTGACTAAAATTATACTATTGTAATGACCAAAAATTACGATATTGTTACAGTGAGCGTGGGGCCAAAAACAATTTTTTTTTCATCTAGCTTAGGACAACGCGCCCTTAAAAAGAACACAGTTTAATTTGTGGGAGTTTCTTATACATAAGCCGTCGGGACGAACTAATGAAATTCCCCAACAGGGAGGCCTTCTAAAGCAAAGAAAGTGGTGATTCACATGCGGGTAACAGAACATCAATTTTTAACGTTCTACCATTTAGACGCGCTTTCAGGCTGGCGAATAACAGGCAGGGCACACCGAGTTTACGCATAGGCGCCTAATTTTAGCGAGCTTTGTCACCCTTCCTTCCCGTTGACACAGCAGACATCTGGCCAGGAGCGATAACTCAGCACTAATGTAAAGCCCTGGGAGCATAGTACTCGCCGAGCTTACGGATACATCACTGGATTCCTGTTGCAATCCGTATTGCCCGGTGTGTTTTCGTTAGGGCAATATAAAACACACGTTAGCTGGGTAAACACGTGACGAGGAACATATTTTGGCTATCTTGTGCGACAAGCATATTTGATGGCCAACAAAAACGTGGGTACAGCGTCCCTGTATACAATTTTTTGTTGTAAATCGTCGTAGCTTGGCCGGCACTGAAGTTTGGGGAGAGCTCGCCGCGATTACGAGACTGACGGCTAGCGTAAAGTGTACTAAGGACGCACTGCAACTTCAACGCATTTTATGAGCGAGCGCTGATCGCCAGACGGGTTGCATTGTGATTTCAGAGGTAGACCCGCACTAAATAAGGGTGCAGCATTACCCCTATCAGTGCTTGGAAATCGCAGAGAAGGTATGAGTAGTTAAAAAAAAATAAAAAAATTAATTTAAAAAGACGTCTGGCATAAACATAGGGAACTCAAATGAAAGGTACATATTTCAGAAAACAATGTTTTTATGATAGATTCTATGACGGGGTTCAAAAACAGAGGTTGGAAAAAAATTGAGGCTGAAGCACTATTTGAAAAGTGTTATTACGCAAAGCGACTAGTTTTGCATCGCAAGTTGCAACTGTATAATGTTTAATGTTAGCTCCTGTTTTCCACTGGCAGTAATCCCTACTCTACCCCGTGGTAATGGACGCTTACCGCGAAACAGCGCGTGGGGGCTGTTTCCCATGATTGTTTCTTCGATGCATGGTGGTCTTGGTGCCAGGGCTGTAACCAGAGTCGGGGGGTTACACCCTGCCTTCACCCTGCCATGGTTAAACGAACTTAGCATAAATCATAGTCAAGCTAGAGGAGTAATTAAAACTACAATGTTTATTTAGAGGCTAAAGGTCAGTGAGCCTTTTATCATCACGAAGCGAGCTACCAACTGGTTCTACAAAAGATAATAATCTGGCAAGCGTTAACACAACTTAAGAAGTGCTCTTGAGAATAGAGAGGGGTAGCCCCACCTCGCTGGTCACTAGCATTTGGATGCAAACTGACAGCTGGTGCGTTGCGTGGAACGCCCGTTGACAAGGCGACATCTTGCTAGAAACAAAAATAGCCGCGACACTTGCTCCGCAAATATTTTGCGCACTGATTCAAGAGCATCATCGAGATTCTGTTTCTGGCGTATGTTGAATGATCAGCGTTTATCCCTACATTGCCGTCGTGGGGACGAGGTTGGAGTTGATGGCCGAAAGGTACACGAAATTTAATGCAAAGTTTTCTAGCTCTACCAGCCAGCGGTTCTTTTGTGGCGTGCGGGACAACAGACTCCCAACGTGGCGGAGGCGGCGTCGGGGGGAGGGGGAGCGGTGGGTTTCACTCACGGAGCACACTGTAGATTGCGCGGTGAATTTGCCCAGCGTTTCCCGCGCTGAAGTGCCTGCTCGTCGTCAGCGGCATCGGCAGTACGGCTTTGTCGTTTGCTTTAGCGGTGGTTGTTTTGGGCCTCTTTTGGCGCAGCTTCGCGTCCATTGCGCGCTGCCTTCGCACAGACTTTTTAACATGTTCGAAAGCAACTCCATGATAACCCGCACCCGTCGGAATCAAGTGGCCGTACGGCATACATGCGTTAAGGATTGGTCTGGAGGGCGGGGAAACAAAATATAGAAACCACATACCGCCGTTGGAGAATGCTAGATTTGGCGCACTGCTTGCCACGCATGGGACTCCGTTTTCTAAATTGGTTAATAAAAATTCGGTTGTGTTTTAAGAGGTATTACAAAAGATGAAACTAGCAAATGATTCTCATAAATAGTGATTTGAAATTTTCCCTCAGCTTTCTCGCAATTCTCAAACTTACTAAACTCACTAGATTAAAAAGCTATAAAAGGGAATCACTAAGCTAACGTGCCGAATTGTTTCAATGTCGGCGCTTGTGTCGCTCGGTGGTGTAGCCGCAAGCTATAGCACAAGAGGACGGCGAGGTCCCGCTGTCTCACCCTTCGAAAGACGCTGCTCTCAGTTTTCTTTCTCCCGACTCATGCCCGGGCTACAGAGGCGGCGTCGGCCGCTCTAGCCCGGCCGTGGCCTACGCTGCTGCTGCGTTCGGGACGCCGCCCCCGCAATTTCCAGGTAGCGGCTGGCAGAATCTCTGGTTTTACTCTTTGTAGATCCACATGTGTGAATTCAAGTGACGTCGCATGGGCGATTGTTGTGGATGTCGTTTCAAGGTTTGCTTTCCAGCCACCCTCACAGCGGGGATTGGAACCAATTAAAAAAAAAAACATATACCGCTTTCTCCTGCCAAAATATGAACGTATACAACCTGTAGTAACATTGCATTACGACCACTTCTAAAATTTCTACACAGTAAAGTTTTCTCAATCGTTGCGGTGTTCCAAAATATTCTGGTCGTAAAACAGCACTGTACACCAGACCGGAAAAAAAGCTCACACCAGCCCATCCAGCTAATTGGAGTTAATTATGTATGTTTTCCGTATTTCGGTCGCTGTCATGCTTTCAGCGTAGTTGTGTTATGACCTTTAGTTCAGGCAAAACTTACATTACTTCTCCTTCTTATATAAAATGGGGCTGCATCCAGTTTCCAGGCTTGTTTAAGAATTTGGTAATGATGTCGAGTGGAGGTCCTACAACCACCCTGTGATTTCAAGTTGTAAATATCATAAAATTTGGTTTCTTTATTATTGTGTAAAGGGCATGTGGACCGACATTGGCGCCGTCTGTTTGTGAACAGAGTGACAGTACGATGCGAAATGAGAGGTCAGGCCCTAACAGGTGGATTTCTTGCATACCGCGGCTATGCGTTTCGGGCAAGGCACGCCCCGTCACTGCTTGTACAGTTAGTACAATGGAGTTCGAAGCGACTGCAGCAACCAGCGCGCTAAAAAAATTACACCATCTCCCCACGTGGGAACCTTGAGGGGGCGCAAAGCCGTGGAATAAGTACCGTGTAATTGGTTGTTAGAGTAAAGACACGTGTAGTCGCGTATTAAATGTCTTCTTTATTTATCCAGTAGTGGGGAACGTTTTGCGGTTTCTTGTTCTCGAAGCGAGGAATTCGCTGTTCGACGCTGGCGTTTCGAAGCGTTGTCACTGTGATGAGGTGTCGCTGCAACAAATCGAGAGGCCAATCCCGCGAACTCCACGGGTGTAGCCGACAAAAAAGACGCAAGGTACGAGGAAGAGGAGTAATGCGAAGCTGTTCGTTCTTAAAGGCAGCCAGACGACCACCATCGCGGTGTAGGCCCGAGGACCGTCGCCGGGTCTCCCGTCCGAGCCACCACCCGGGCTGCCTTTGAGAACGCGCTCCACCCGGGCTGCCCGCGCTCCACGCCACCGGAACCGTGATCACTCCAACGGGCGCAACCGCTTCTGGTCGTCTCTTCGGCAGCCCGGGTGGTGGCTCGGACGGAAGACCCGGCGACGGTCCTCGGGCCTACACCGCGAGGGTGGCCGTCTGGCTGCCTTTGACAACGAACAGCTTCGCCTTACTCCTCTTCCTCGTACCTTGCGTATTTCTTTTTCGGGTACACCCGTGGAGTTCGGTGGATTGGCCTCTCGATTTGTTGCAGCGACACCTCATCATAGTCACGTTGCCGAACGCCATCTGGATCAGCTACTCGCCGCTGGCGTTTCAAAGCGGCTTCTCGTTCTCGAAGCGAAAAATCCGCTGCTCGACGCTGCCGTTTACGTTCGGCGTCGCGAGCTCTCCTCTGTGCAGCCTTGTCTTCGGAGGCACAAGACGAGCCGAGGAGCGAGGAGGAGCGGCGAGGAGGAGAGCGGCGTTATCACAGCTGGTTAGGGCTCCTGCAGCGACAGTGTTGCCGGTGTCTTCCTGAGCCGGCACGAGGCGAGCCGAGCGGCGAGGAGGAGAGCGGCGTTATCACAGCTGGCGTGTAGAGGGGTAACGGGGTGGAGAGGTGCGGACGCCGAACGACGGAGGGGCGACTAAGAGATGCTTTGCACCTAAAATCATGCAATAACAATGGCAGAGAATAAATTATGGCACTGCTGAAGGACAAACCAAGCCACTTGCAGCCAACGCCGCTACTACAGCGAGAAAACTAGACTCGTAAGGCGGAATGCCAAGAAAGGTTGGCGTAGTGTCCGATGGGCGTGCGAAAAACACCTCGTGTTAATTTTTTAAAGCCTATGCAAACGTTGCGCACAGGTCCGGGCCTCGTATTCACGACTGAGATGGATTAGAGGGTCACATAGTTGTAAAGATGCATGTACGGAATTTATATATTGTATTCTTTTACAAATAAACGTTCAACACAAAATCATCATAAAACTACGGAAAGGTAAATCAATGCTTAGTAGCGGTGTCGTGGCATTTTTGTGGCAAGAATTGTTTTCTTTCTGACTTTTTATTAACACTTGTACCCAATGCTGATTGACACCGAATTGTAAAGCTGAAGCAAAGAGCCCCCTACGTTAAGTGAACGGCGGATATGTTCCTATTTGTCTCGCTTGTTGCTCACATAAGAACCGTAGTTGTGTAGTAATGGCGCATATGAGTTGACGAAAAAAAGCTCTTCTAAAGTAGTTCTGCATTCCAGATTACGAGAACACGCTAGCTTTCAATTCTAAGGCTAAACCCGGAAAAAAACGAGCGCATTCCTTGTGAGGAATATAGTTTGACTCACATTACTCTTGTACACATAGGCTGCGCAGGAACAGCTAGCCGTAGAAGTCCCATTACAAAGAGACAACCAACTCTCATTTGTTTGCTGTTTCTACATGTTCTATTGCCTCAAACGCAGCGTTGAAGGTTCGCTGTCTTATCCTTGCACTTATCTCAGACGCTGAGCGCACTAGCATCCATGATGAGCGTAGAAACTAACACCAAAGGGTACAAAGAGTTTGATGGGACCCCTTTCGCTTCTTGTCACTGGTGGCCCAACCTAGTCCAAAAGTAGGGCAGCGGTTTCGTTTAGACAGGTCTTATTTTTATCCCGAGCATGTCCGCGAAGTGATGTCGCATCCATCAGCGAGGAACGCGTTGTAACACTTGGGTTGCAAATGTTTGCGGGAACTCTGAGTACTGGCAAAACAAGCGCTGGGACAGAGCTGGCGTACATTACAAAGAAATGAGATTTCGGGGCAACTTTGGTTCTTCCACACTTCTGTTCGCTGTTTCTTCTGTTCGCCGCTCTCTCTTCTGGCTTGTCGTCCTGACGCTGACAACACCGTTGAAGATGGCAAAGCACAACGGGTACTCTTGATCCGTGTACACGCTGCTTCTAGTAGAAAAAACACCTCTTTCGCTATGCTCAGCTTTCCTTAGCTTGAAACGTGTAACAACCATAATCGTTATCGAATGTATTTTGTCGATTAATATTTAGCCACATACCCTCTGGAAAAACATTTGCCATTAAAAAAGCGTCCGTAAAGAGTATTCGCTTGCTGTGGAAAAAAAAACTCACGCAGAAAGTTTGGTCATGTTTTTTGATGTTTCATCAGAAGGGGTGTCATAAAAATTGACAAATGTGAGTAGATTTAAACGCGTGGGCTTTCCCTGGCAAGGGTGCCAGGGGTGTGGAATCACAAGATGGAAGCATAGAACAAATGTAAATAACTCAGGACAAGGGCAGAACCCGCCTTTGTCATCTGTTTTGATCTCGGTTCCGTCATTTTGCAACACACACCAACATGGTTGCGGCTGTAAATCGATAGCGACGCTGCAAATCAAAATTTCCCTTTCTGTTTAAAAATTCAACATTCGTTAACGCACTGTTTCGAAATTACACCAATATAAACAGGATCAACATTGTTCGAACCACTAATGGAACAGGAGCAAAATTTAGAAGGGATTCCCATAGCATTGAAGTCCTTGCGTGATTTGTTTGCGTGAGATTCCGTTTCATTAAGACGTGCACATACAAGTACTCTGCTCAGTGACAATGAGGAAGAGGTCCTGAAATCAAGTCATGCTATAACTCCCAAAAACAGGAGTTTAACTCATGAAAACCGGATATGTGCCTGCAGTAGACCTTAGGCGTCTCCCACCAATACAGTACGATAAAGAAATTATCTTACTTAGCGGAGCCGGCTGCAAAGGGTGAGTTTACGGTAAGAGCAAGGTACCAAAGAATGCGTGGCCAATGGCAGAAAAGCTTGAACGATAGCCACCGATGGAAATGCGGGTAAACAGCAATGAGGTCCACCAGCATGACGTTCAGGCCGGGCGTGAAGGCCCGCATGGGTCGCCTACCACGCAGCTAACCCGGGAAAAAGCACAGCTGGGCTGCTGTTCCACAAGGAGCGAGATCGAGCGAAACTCGGGAAACATGAGCTCTAGCGACGCCCACGCAACATAATGATAATATTTCTAGGCGGAGTTCAAGCGCATTAAAAATGCAATTCATGCTATTTGCCGATTATTGGGGCGACGTAAGGGGTCCAGAGCAGCGCGTTCCAAGGAGGCAGAACTAAGGCGTGGATCGTTTTTCACTGCTGTCTGTCATTCCACTGCTGCACTGGTGGCTACTGGAGGCAAGCAAATCAAGCTACATTACGTTATCACGATTTTATTTTATTAATCTGTATTTCACTCAAAACCTATTTAATTTTTTATTTTAAGGGTTCTTATGAGCTTTTTCTTTAAAATTCGCCGTCATAAGAAGCAGCTTCTGCCAATTTCTGCCGATGGTGGCAGACAATGCAATCACGTGACTAAGGCCGACTGGCAAAAAAAGAAAGCGGGCGATGGAAACGCGCCATACCTAAAGGCGCAACAACAACAACAAACGCGCCACATTCAAAGTAATTGCTGCTCGGTGGTTTCGAAACCCTCTGTCCGCATTCATGTATCCCAGGGACACCTAAGTCTGCTTACATGGTTTGAAGGCAAAGCTTGGCGATTCTTAATAACAACTGATACATTGTACTTGCGATACTAATTAAACGCTGATCATTGTACTTGCCATAATTCTCTGCTGATATACTGCACTTGCGTATTTTTCCTTTGCTTTTAATTCTTCGTCTTTCGGCACGAATTTTGGCATTACTTCGACCGGCTTCTTTATGCTATACTATGTTTTCATCAGTTTCTTGTGTTTCATTCCGTAGTGAACTCGTCAGAAAGAAGACTGGCACACAGCACAGTTTCCCTGTAATCGGGGTTCTGGGCGGCTGGTGTGCACCTATCCTTCTTATGTGCTATCACATTCACGTGGCACGCATTATTCTACAACTTTTACTGTTCCAATTCACAGTTTTGTCAATTTTCAAAACCGAGCCCATTTGCTCCTCAAATCTCTCAAATGTCGGCAAGTCACTCAATTGGGTATGTGCAACAAAGAAAGGAATAGCAACAACCACAGCTTTTCAAATTTGATTCATTTATTTCACTTTGCTCTTCACAGCTCTTGTTCGACAAAGCTCTCCACATTCGTTGGTTTTCTTTTTTATGGACTCTATACCTTCACCCTCCTTCTGGCGTCAAGCTGTTTCTTTCGGTCTCAACTCTTCCCTTCGCAAGCTTTACATAAACCGCTTCCTTAAAGACGACAAAGACACTGCACAACACCCGTTGCAATGCGTAAAGATCGCCTCCGATAATAGACACACGCTGTTGAATAGATCCTCTGAGTAAAGTTTTCGCAAGAATGGTGTATAACAAAACACCTCAAGAAAAACCGTCTGCCGCGCGGGCGATAGATGAAGCGCGCGGTCATGCAACGCCACATTGGAAAGCTTGCTTAGAGACGATAGCTCAAGCACGGTCACTCGATGGAAATCTTTCCATCGAGCAGTCCCGACTGAAGCGTACGCTCTGGCTGCAGACGGATAAACGCATGGTAGAACCAGCGGAAGCCAAACCCGGCTAATCACATAAAAAAAGGCGAAAAACTTGTCTGCAGTCATCCTATCGCGCACACCACAGCTGAATGTCGACTGAGGGCGGTCGCCGGTGCGGTCGCTTCCAACGCTTCCGTGGAAAGCGTCCGTCGCATGAAACCGCAGAACACGCAACACTTGCTCCTCGGCAGTTACGGAGCAAAGCCGTCTCAAAGTCGTCGCAAAGGGGGTCGGGAGCCAGATGGCTGCACAGCCAATGCATAGTACTTTCGAGAGACGAAAAAAGGCATTTAAATTCCTCCTCCGCTAAAGAAAAATCTCTGCCGGGATAGATATATGCCTGCTACGGCGCCCGTGAACAATGAACCACCCCGCAGCAGCCGCCAACACGAGAACCACGAGTTCAACTCGGCCGGTGTCCAGGGCTGAGACAGCAAGGTCGTCCCATGGTCTCCTGGACTGAGGAGCCACTCCCACATCACCAGGCTCACAATAAAGTTTTTCCTCCTCCTCCTCCTCCCGAGTTTTCTCCGAGTTATCGTGTCAATCTCACAAACCCAGCCCATTCGCAGGCGCGGCGTAGCGACCGAAGCCCCACCTAACTATGGCTGCCATCGCGTCTACATCGCCGGGGGGTAGCGTTGCCGCCACGAAGCCACTTGCATTTGATGCTCCAGTAGCAAAGCTTAGCAGAAAACAATGAACGAATGAAGTCCCCAGGCCATCATCAGTCAAATTCTGCCACAGCTAGCTAACTTTTTGCGTGTCCGGGCTGATATTTTCTTCCCAAAGTTGAATGGTCGAACAACTTTAAAATACCAGCCAAGCACCGACAACACCGAGTTTTGTAACGCCCTGTCATCAAGCATCAGTCGCCCTTTTGCCAGCATTTTCCAATACTTTGCTACTAGACAGAAGCATAATCCTACCCTTACAATAATAAGCAATATTTCTCTGCTGTAAAAAGAGCTGTTGCTGCGCCATCACGCTCAAACTTTTCTAAGGCGGGACTAGTGGTCGCAGCACCGGCACATTGATTTTCCGAAAAGGACGTGTGGGCCTTGTGAAATCTCCCACCTGGTCGCACATTTGGCAACCCTGCTTGGAAGCATTCATTTGTTTATTAAACGGGCGCATGCATAGAGACCCTTCCCGTAACATTAAGGTATTTTCTGAGAAACGTTTGGTCAACCCCTTGAGCAACAACTTGACGTAATTGGAAACCACCACGTAGTTAATTTTTGGGTTAGTCTGGGTTGCACCTTTAGTATACCTCCGTCGAAAATCTGGATAAAGCTTGATCAATCCTCGAGTTAAATTAAAGCAATGAATTTTTCAATGAGCGAGGCCTTCGTCCTCCAGTGGACCTGGGCAGACTTATGGGGAGTATGATGACGGCGACGATGATGAATTTACGAAAGTTTGTGCCATCGTCAGGGTGTCTCTGCAATTAACCGATCTCTACGCCGTTGACAACATAGCCGATATGCGTAAAGCTGTGGCCTAAAGTAGTGTTATCCAGGGTATGGCAGAACAAACGCTAATTCATCACAATTATATAGCCAGTTCAGAGAAAATATCGAATACCTTGCTTCAGAGGCTGTTTTACGGACTAACTATATTACGAATGGGGAAGTAAGCTTTTAGTTTCTCGCCAACGGGATGCTCGGCACTAGCGCAACTATATTCTGCAGCAACAAGGCGTTGTGAGTCAGCAAAACACCGCAAATGAGATTTCTCACCGGCAGGCGTGCACAAGTAGTGGCATTTTCTTTCCTGCAACTTCCTTTATACCGATATTTTCGCACTCCCACCGCTCTCCTAAACTCATCAGTCGCCTCTGAGAAAAGAAAAAGGAAAGCTTTAGACACCCGTGTAGACACGATAAATCCGATGAGTATTATTTTTGCTTGCTTCTTCGTTTACTTTATTTTCTGGAGGACAAGATTTTATGACCCTATCCTGAAACATGCTTCTCTATTGCTTATCGACGCAGCCAAAAACAACATCCCTCCCTGAAGAAGAACTGCCCAAGCAGCTCACTGCCTATTCATTCTTGCCGTGACAACGTTTACTACAATTTATGGCCCCTGGTATTGCTGTATTTCCTACGGTAATAGGTTTTTTCTGTTCGTTAAAGCTTCTAGCACTTATTTTATGCTCATTCTGTGGAGTTGACGCACAAAAATATGGCTACAGTTGTTCTGGCTTGCCCTATTTTTGGATGTTGATGCATGAAAACGTGTCGGCAGCGATTTTCTCCCGGACGGCATGTGAAAGTAGGACCAGGCCAGCGGCTTGTATGCACTAGCTTTTCTTTGGTATTGTGGTGCGCCAGGTATAGAAATTGATATATATGCCTGAGACGGCCTCATGTTTTGTCATTCATGTTTGACGGTAAGTTGTCAGATATCTGGAGCTTTCTTGCCGTTAGTACGGGTAGGTATGGGCACCCATGTGGGAAAAATACCGTCACTCTTTAATGTACCATTGTGACTTGTAGCTAGCTTATGCAGTTGCACTTCAGTAATAAACAGGACTGAAACTAAATTTACGGTAAGCCGAATTTATTTCTACGATAATTTTTCGAAACAAAACAGGGGTATTTCGCTGCAATTATCTTCGGCGTGTGGACTTAATATCTGCTGGCTATAGCAGAGAATATAAGTACGGTTGCTTAGAATGGGTGTGCTGAAAAGTGCTTCGCCACTCCCATAAACAGGTTATCGTCCATGTTGTGCGCTCGTTCGTACAGAAATATTGCACTGCTCGGAATCCTTCAGAAATTGAAACTTTAATCTTTACCTAGACAGCGCATTGCCCGGATGTTTAGGTTTCCAAAAAAGGATTGGCCAGCGCCATTTACACACCAAAAAACCAAATGTTTCTGTCAGTTTCCTTCTAGCTTTCTTTTTCATGTGGACACAAGTCGGCTACTCAAGCAACCAAGACAAATAGTAATGGCAATGAAGGACATTGCACATGAAGCAGAAGAAGACGTAGCACCGCATTCTGTTTTATAATGCTGCCTCTTAGATTAGAGGTAAAAGACAAGACCTCTGCAAGCCAAGCTCTCTAGGGGAATGAAATAATTAGTGGAAGTACTCTACTCCAAAATACAAATCTCCTTTGCTCGGTAATTGTTACCCGATATTGTTTCCCCCTGTAATTACTTTTTTGTTGAAAGCAACTCATAATGTCACAATTTCCACCACCCGACTTTTTTTTGTGTGCACAACTTTTCAATTCCTAGCAAAATTTGGTATGTAGGATTTTGGTACGTTCAAACTCCATTGTACCATAAAGTTCACATTAAAAAAAATTCCCACCCGCAATCCGCGCTTCCAGTCTGTTTATACATATGATATTACAGCCGAGGGTGACGTTTCATTCTAAAAGCGCCAAAATTAGCCGACACAAGTTTCCCCCTGTATTTGCCAAGCTGAAGAATTCAATATGCAAAAAGTATGTTGCTTGCAAAAGAAAGATCAAAATTAAGAATAATCCCTTTTAATGTAGGCCTCAATAATTACGTGAGATATAAGACGTCGTACGAGAGATAATTAAGACGTCATAGCACTGAACGTGTCAAAACAACACGTTTATTTTCGTTTTATTTGGAGAACGTTCGCAGACAGGAAGCCAAGAGATTATAGCTGACCAGAGCAGACGTCAGGAACCCGCGTGACCTGGTGATCCGGGCCAATCGAGCTGCGGCAGTCCATGGAGTCCCGGTCTAGGGGCGCCAACCAGCGGAGATAATCCCCTCAAGGCTATCGCACATCATCCCTCGCTCCCTCAACCACCAGAGGCCATTAAACGTTTGTCCTACTACTACTACTACTACTACTGCTACTACTACTACTACTACTACTACTACTACTACTACTTCTTCTAGTACTACTACTACTGCTACTACTATTACTACTACTGCTGCTATTACTACCACCACCACTACTAATATTACTACCACTACTACTACTACCACTACTACCACTACTACTACTACCACTAATAATAATACTACTACTACTACTACTACTACCACTACTACTACTACTACTACTACTACTACTACTACTACTACTACCACTATTACTACTACTCCTACTACTACTACTACTACTACTAATACTACCACTACTACTACTACTACTACTACTACTACTACTACTACTACTACTACTACTACTACTACTTCTACTACTACTACCACCACTACTACTACTACCACCACTACTACTACCACTACTACTACTACTACTACTACTACTACTACTACTACCACCACTACCACTACCACAACTACTACTACTACTACTACTACCACTACTACTACTACCACCACTACTACTACTACTACTACTACTACTACTACTACTACTACTACTACTACTACAACTGCTCCTACTTCTATGTTTTACAACAAATCCTCTTTGTAGCTGCAGCAAAAGCAGAGTGCCGGAGGGCTGTCAGCCGCAAAATTTTTTTTATCATTCGCATCGCTTACAAAAGCGCAATTTAATTTCCTGCATTCGCATTAATGTTATTGCATACTTTTACTGCTAGGGCTTTTAAAGTTAGCACATAAAACCGCCCTGTACTCGAAAGGTTGACTGCAAAGGTTTTCAGAATTGAAACCGTAATTCTGAGCATTTGGTTCTTCTGGGAGACACCTCCACACAGGATGCTGATAGTATGCAATATTGGAACATCACCAGTATAATGAAGTCTCCCCGAGGTTAAGAGATTTTTCCTCTAGCACTGCCTCGTTATGCGAAAGGCCGCTGGCGGAAAAGATAGCAAGCATCATTGTTTACCTATTAATATTCAGCAACATCGCAAGTAAAAATAGGCAGAGCACGCATTTTTGTAAGGAATGACGCGTGTTCTTGCTGTGGTTGAGCACGCATACAGGGGTATATTCCACCTAAAAAAGCGTTTGATGAGACTATTTGATGGGCCTAACCGAAAACTTCAGCCAACGCAGCATACCGCAGGAAATAATATAAATCACTCGTATGGACAGGAGAGTAAAATCTGGGTTGACGAACCGACTCGCGTAGAGGACATGCTATCGGAAAATAGGAGAAATAAGTAGAGTTATTGTCGGTATGTTCAGCCGAGGATTAAAAGCAGCTGGACGTCTCTGGTAAAAGAATAATTCGGGAGGGGCGGGGTGCGAAGTGGTAAAAGTCAAGATAATTAAGAGATGAAAGACATCAAAGTCTTACGGCAAACTAACGATTTAGATGACGCAAGATAGAAAAAAAAATACTTCACGACAAGTTCTAACCTGGCATTTGGAATCCATAGGTTGGTGACGGGGATACTCACAACCCTATATTGATGATGGTTGGTGTTTAATGGCGCAAGGCCGACGAGGGCAAAGAGCGCCAGAGAAGTTATTTAATGAAAACAAGTGATTACCACAAAAGCTAGGTATAAAATGTGCAAACTGGACATAGTTAGATCAATAAAGATAATGGTGATGGCTGGTGTATAGGGCCAGATGTGATTACGCATGATAGGAAATGAGGTTTAAAAACTTAACATCTGACAAATATTTAAAAACGCGTTTCACAGAAACCATGGCATCGTCACCTAGAAACAGAGATGGGTGTAGGGGAATATGTTGTCTGTAGAGTTCTCTGAAGTGCACAACCCTATATTACGCACGCGGAGGCGAAATAGAGATCTGAACGGGTTTTTGAAGAACACCTACACTAATGTTTGCTGGGTCGAACTTTTAAACCGAAACTGTTGATTTGGCTAGGTTAGCGAAATGGCGCACCTGCAGGCTTGATTCTAATCGGCTGCTGCACGTTGCATAGCGCGTGCGTCAGAAAGATGCAACACAAGGAAAACACCATGCACCAAAATCTCATCTAAAGTCTCAGTTGGCTGCAGCGTCTCTACAGGCGGTGTTGCAAGAGCAGAGATAGTTATTCTGAATCTTATGGCTGTGGTACAACTGATTAGAAGATTGTATCCTATAGCCAGCATCAGACTATTTCGCCTGCGGAGAGACTGCCTTAGAGAATGTATCGTAATTTTGTGAAACATAGTTGCGAAAAGTTCAGTGTTGAGGTTCCACTCTATAGTCGACAGCAGCAGTGAAAAAGTTACCCCAAAAGGAACGTCTTAGGCTCTTACCTTATATGAATCATCTTAGGTACCCTCTCATTTTTTTTTATTTTTTCCTCATTACGATCTTTAAGCTACGCGCCATCTTCCTGGGGTAGGAGGCCGACTGAATCCGTTGTTTTCGTATCCTGGGGCTACAAGGCTTGTCAAAGCTGCACTTTTAAGTGCGATTGCACTTTATAAGCGACCCCGAACCTTCCGCCGTCCGCATAGCAACAGCTGCGGGTGCACGCGCTTTTCGTCTTCCTTAGCAACCGGGGGAGATGGGCGCGCGCTGCCTGGCCGCTGACATGGCACATACCCACGTGGGAGATTGGCCAGGAATAAGTGCGAATGCACTTCTTAAGCGAGCCTGAATCGTCGCGCTCGCATAGCGCCTCCTCTCCCCCCTCGCCTACTCTCCTAAAGCCCCTTTACTACTCTCCAGCTCGCAACACCCTCTCTCGGCGCGCCAGCCAGGCCACTACACTATATAAAAAAAAAAAAAAACATACGGCGCCAGGTTTCGATCTGCGGACTTTGCGGCCGCAGCGCGACGCTCTACCGACTAAGCCACCAACGCGACGTTGATATCAGTGTTAGGAACGCGCCTTATATCTTTAACGCATTCAAACTACGTCTTCAGCGGCGTGCGTTGGGGACTCAGCGGCGTTATAGCGGCTTGATAACTGCGTGGTGTACACGTGATACTACAAACCCGCTAGTTCTGCATTCTCTCACGTGACTGCGCCTCTTCTCCCTTCACTCCGGTCGGCGCTTCGCAGCTGCGGTGCGCTGCGGTGCGCTGCGCTCCTCCTCTCGAACATACACGTTAATTCACCAAGATTTCCGCAGAGGGACAAACGAGGCGTGTTAAGCCGAACGTGATCACGAGGGGGTGTTAATGTAACTAACGGGCAAAATGCCACCAAACTTCAACAAACTCCCCCTCATAGCATCACCCCGTGCTTCGCACTTCCTCATACTCCCCTTCGGGGAAATGCGGGGGAATTTTTTCGTTCGGCGTAAGGACGTTGCCGATGAAAAAGTTAATTTGTGTAGTCTTGCGCCAAGGTATTACTACATGCTTAGTATCT
Source organism: Haemaphysalis longicornis (assembly GCF_048455015.1). NCBI lineage: Eukaryota > Metazoa > Arthropoda > Arachnida > Ixodida > Ixodidae > Haemaphysalis > Haemaphysalis longicornis. The sequence continues at coordinate 1,507,960 of NW_027526394.1, forward strand.
CCTGGCCCACTTCTCTGTATCCATAGGTGGTCTACAATCCATGACAAATGTAAAGTATGGCATCTCAGCGCGACACTTGAAAAGTTGATGCAGGGTCAAAGTTTAGACGCTCATTTATGCGTCCGAATGCAAGGAAAATTCAATTTGTTTCCTGTAAACAATCATGCAATATATTTTCTTCTGTCATAGAAGATTGTTATTCTATTTATTCTTTTTTGGTGCGGTCACGTTGCAGCAAACTTCTGTTATGGCGCAGTGTGCCCTGCGTTTTCGTGTCATGCATTCTCTCAACTCCTTGTCTGTTCCTCCCCATCCTGCCACCATTAGTTTCCAGGGTGGCAATACTGTGTAAATAAATGAAAAGTTCGGTTTCGAACTGCGATGCAGCTTTCGTTACCGAATTTCAGCGTAGCATAAAGTTATGACAAGCTTTTGCATAACCCCGACTCCTCAACAGCCTTCAATTCCTTTTTGCCCTTGCCTCCCTCCTTTAGCCTTAAAGTAAGTCACTCTGCAAACAGCCTTTCAACTGAATCGCGCTGTTTTTTTAACGAAAGCCTGGAGCACTGACGTTTTATTTAGAACGAAAATTCAAACGCTCCCTCTTTTAAGTGCGGATGCACTTCTTAAGCGAGCCTGAATCGTGCGCCGCCGTCGTCCGCATAGCAACAGCTGCGGGTGCGCGCGCTCCTCGTCTTCCTCCTCGTCTTCCCTAGCAACGGGGGGAGATGGGCGCGCGCTACTCTCCTCCTCCTCTTTCCGCTCAGTGACTGCGGGTGTTGGGCGCCTCCTCTCCACTTCGGGCGGGAGAGCTCTCGCTAGCGTAGCGGGCGCTCCGCATTCCGACGCGTGAGGGCGCTCGTGTAGCCCTCGCAGTAACGGCGGGCGCTACTCTCCTCCTCCTCTCTCCGCTCAGTGACTGTGGGTGTTGGGCGCCTCTTCTCCACTCCAAGATCACGATATCCACCGTAATCGCGCAATCAACAACCGTGCATTCGCACTTACACACTCTCCCCCTCGGGGAAGTGCGAGGGAATTTTTTCTTCACCGTGCAGATTCACATCATCAGTGTATTCTGAATTCCTGCCCACTAATTGTGTCATATTTATTTTAGCCAAGTAGTGTTAGTAAAGGCGGTTCTCCGCTCTCTTCCCACCCTCTATTACAGGCACCTACGTTTTTATCACCAGAATAAAACCAATACTGCCATCGAGAAAGAGAGAAAGTGACGTTGCTGCTCTGACCCCTGCCCTAAAGTATTAGAAGCCAAACATTCCAGCTTTATGTTAGTGCATTCCCCAATGAAGCAATTCGGGCGAGTATTTTATCATGAAACATTTTGTATACCCCAACAGACATAAACTCTACCAACTACCAGCGGAAGAGGCTGTCAAGCAGAAAATACGGTGTCGAAGTGCTCACCCCTCAAAAACCAGCAGTAAAGTTTAGCCAATGCCACTGCCATGGAGAGGCGCATATCGTCTTTGTCCATGCCAGTCGCAGCCTCCATTTATTCCAGATATCGATTGTGCAGCTGGCAATAACATGCAAACGCATCAGATAGGAGACATCTTTTTGCAGAACTACAGAGAAAGGTCAACGAGGGTGGTCATTACATTTCATTCCCAGACCACGCACTTGGCAAGAAAAGAAGGAATCGGTAACGCGTACTGTTTCACCATTCCTCATTCCTCTGGTGTTTGTTTTTACTTTATCAAGAAGAAACTTTCTTATATCTGCCCCTCTATTGAATTCATTCGTCTCGACACCTTCCCTTCATAAGCATAAACAAGAAAGAGAGGTTACCGTAAACTATACTTTTCATATGTACTTAACCTTTAACTCTCGCTTTTCCTGTAAAATACCTAAGGTTCTGTAATGATAAAAATACTGGGCTGTGTTCCCGGTATTGAGAAAGGTTGTTGCCTTGGTAAATCTGGTCCAGCATAACTTGAATATAAAGAATAAACTACAGATCCCAAAATTTGGTTTGGATAGGTGCAGTTGGAACTTGGAACTAATACTGTGCGTAGGATCTCCCAAATTTGGCGGTAAAGAACTGCGGCCACACTGCAAAAACACGGACATGTGCTTCAAGGCAACCATTTTTTACGAGATCGCTGGGCTCGCAAATTTGATAGCCCATGGCATATAAACATACCCGCCAAAAATACAGAGAATGAAAACCCGCATTGTGATCATTAAATGCAGCAAAATGTATCTCTGCTTTGTAAAGCTCTTTTCGCTTCACGATTGAAGTAAGTACTAGATTAAAAAAAAATCGCGCCAATCCACCCCGTGAATGTGGTTGGAAAGCAAAGCTGTAAACGGCACCCATAACGATTGCCCATGCGACGTCACTTAAATTCACTCACATCGCTCTACAAATAGTAAAACCAGAGAGGAGTGAAATGCACTTAACCACGGCATTTATTACTTCAAAGAGATATTCTTGGTAAGCTTAAATCAATGCATGATGCATGAATGGTGTTTGGTTGAGTTGTATTGGTGTAGCACAAGAGTGGAAACTTTTTTGTATAAAATTAAAGTAAGCTCCAACCCGGTCCGGTGTTATACGATCTGACTTCTCCGTGTCTGCGCCGCGGACGGAGGCGACGAGATTTGCGGCAGAGAAGGAGGAGGACGAGGAAGAAATGCTTCTGTTCAGATTTCTGAACGGCCCAGAGCGCAGCCCTGGGGAGTGATTCCTTCTTCTGTGGGGCCTATATGCAGTCCGCGCGGCCTGTGTTCTGTCCACCCGCTGAAGCTGGGTAGGTAGAGAGTGCCTGGACAGAAGCATCTCCCATTGGTCTTGTTGGGTAGTTGACAGAAAGAAAGGAGGGTGCTCAGGGCTAAAGTAGCACACCCCGATTACGGGGCGGAGTGTTCCTACTACTGAACAAAATTTACATTCGGCGTCGTAGCGATTGGGATACATTAAGTGAAGACGCGTAGCCTGTGGGAAGAAGTGCAGGCTTGTTGGGTGGGCGTATTTGTTGCCCTCCATTGAAGCGTGAGGGGGTGTCCAGATGAGCTGAATGCAACCGTTTGGGGAGTGCTTTATAGCACGCGCAGTACAGCTCGGGACACCCAACCCGACTGGTAATTCCAGTAGGCTTCCTGGGAATTGGCGACTACCCTCCGAACCCCTGGTTGAGTGACAGCCAAGGTGATGGCTGCCTCTTCTGCTGCCGTCATTTCTTGGGTCCTAAGCGAGGTACACGCAAGGAGGTTGGTTCTGGAGGTAGCCACGAGGATGGCGTATTGCTGCCCTCGATGTTTGGAGGCGTCTGTGTAGATAACTGCATGATTCCCACCGAAGGTGGCGTTTAGCGCCTGAACCCGTGCTTTTTGGTGACAATCGTCATGTGAGGGGTTCATATTTCTAAGCAAAGGAACATCTTTAGTTTTAGTCACCAAGAGTCTGGGAGTACGTCAAGCGCAGTGACATTCTAGGCTGTCCAGCCAATCAGGCGAAGCATGCGGTTACCCACCGCAGTTCTGAATCGGACCTTCTGGTTAGAAAGATGGCCTTGTATCAGCTCTTCCACCGTGTTGGAGCCCCGTGCTAAGCAGCCTCTGTGTGGTCGCACTCATGAGAAGACCAATGGCCTGCTCGACCGCCTTTCTAATCACTATATAAAGCATCTCTATGTCTTCCTTGTCGAGAAGAAGACAGGTGTGTACGTAAGTGACTCTCGAGAGGACAAAAGCTTCAATTAATCGAAAGGTACCGGATTCCTTTAGGCCTCGCTTCTTGGTGGCAACTCGCCTGATCCTGTGTATGATTTGATTAATGCTGTTTTTGAGGCGCTGTAAGGAGACGTCACTCTTGGTGTTAGCCTCGAGATGTAGGCCCAGGATATTGATGCTGAGGCTTGGAGTGATGGCCTGGCCATCAAGGAGTATTTGAATGTATTCCTAGGTTTGGCGTGAGGACGGACGCCAAGGAGCTGTGATTTTTAATGTCAACACTGGAGGCTCGGGCTTTACGCATTCGCGTACTAGAATTGAGATTTAATGCATTGGTGTGAGCTTCCTTTAATTTTTGTAACTATTAGCACATGAGCAAGGTGCGCACAGGGCCGCTAGATGAACGTGAGTGGTCGCGTGACGCTTTCATGTGGCATTCAGTGAGAACGCAGGGGGTAAACCCGTAGATGTGCTTGGTGAATATACCTCCCGTCTTCCCCGTCTTCGCGTGGGCTCGTAGCTAAATCGGTAAGGCAACGGGATCTCGCTTTGTTAGTCTAGTAGTTCCAGGTTCGATTCCCGGCGGTGCCAGTAAATTCTTTTATTTGTTCGCTGGAGTTTTCTGGTGACACCAACGGTCGCGAAAGAACCCTTGAGGGGTAGAGGTAGAAAGCTTTGCTTTAAAATACTTCTCTCGGGCTTCAGTTGCCGTCAATGAATCCAGGCTGTAAAGAGCAGCTGCCCACTTGAAAAAAAAAGAGAGCTCCTGCAGGGTAGTAAAGTGTGATTATAGTAGCATGGTATCACTGGGACCCGTGATGGGGATTCTGCCATTGCGACCTGCATTGTTCCTTAACTCTGCAAGCGGGCCACCTGTGCACGCGTTTTGTTCCGTGTTTTCTCATTCAGGCAGCCTGGCTATCAAGGCCGCTTTCAAGCAGCCCTCAAAGATCAGAATGCTTGCTTGCAAATATAGTCGGCACAAGAGTAAAGCCAACGTAGTTTGTTTAATCAACTATGAAAACGGAAAGAACCCTGAATTGCACTCACTTAGTGGTTCAAATAACAAAATTTTATTTTGGAGCCTTGAGCATCTAGAAAGCAAAACTTTTATACCACTATTTCTTCTGCGCCTTTCTCAGCCGGTGGTGATTTTGGAACGCGTGTTTACGGCATGCCCCTTTCTCGTAAAAGAAGAAAACACCGCCGGGGAAGTAAACCCGTGGTACTAGGCAAGGACACTCTTTGTTCCCTATTACGTCGACAAGCTTGCTACCAGGCAACCAGTCCAGGTTCCCATACAAAATAAAGTAAACATCACCAAAACAAATAAGAAGCTGGTGGATCGGTCTGGCCTTGCTCGTAGGACCAGGATGTCCATTCTGTGAGCTTACCCTCTTTCTCTTCTTTCTTGGCTTAAGCAACGGGCTGTGGGACTGACCTCTTCGGCGACATAGCTTCGCTTTCGATCGTAAAGAGAAGTGTTGTTTCCCTCTCGAGCACCTTAGAGGCACGATTGGTTGTTGACTGATCTCGGATTTACTACTGCTCGCCACTCTGTGTGTGTGAACGGACTCTGGTGGAAGAATACGGCTGATAAACTTTATTTCCCGCATCGACAAACTGTAGACGACACGCGAAGGGTAAGCATTTTCTCGCCGCCATGAAGCGTCTGCTGCTTAAGTGGTCAACTGCTCCAAAATTTCGCCATGTTTTTTTGGAACACAGCTTAACCCTTTCGGCCCTGGTGGTGTCAATTGACGCCTCCACAGAAATGTTTCTATGGCGAACAGAGAACGAAAACAAAACTGGTAGTTTTGAGGGGAATTGTCTTCAATGATGCCTTACGCGATATATATCACTGTTGCTTCATTTTAGAGGAACTACACGCTACAAAAAAGGAAAAGCTCTGGCGAAGTCGAAAATGTGACACTGAGGCTGAATAAAATGGCAGTCTGAGTTGTATTCCCAAGCTTGTAAATCCCTAAATACGTGCACTACGAAGTTCATTCTTTGATTGTAGGTTCATAAAGTCATAACGCTTAGAAAAATATGCAGAAGGGTGCCTTTTCTCAACATAATTTTAATTACCAGATGTCCTATTTAATTGCCTCATTAATAAATCGGTCAATACATTTACTTGTGTTGATGTTTTTTGCTGCAAACGCATTTGTATATGGGCCTCCACTAGCTTCGGCTATTGGCCCAACACTTTCTTGCCTGTTTATGTACCATTTCAACAAAATAAACTCAAACTCAAACTCAAACTCAAACTTCCAGCTCTATTTTGGGTTATGGGCTTATGGGACCCTAAAATTTCGGAAAACACAGACAAAACACTGTTTTGCCTAAAATAAAAAAAAACTCAGGGCTGAAAGGGTTAATCGAAACAAAAAAATGCTCAGAATATGCTTATCGCTGATGCAAGTTTTTGTCTAATGCTTTAAAGCTGTTCACTCATTCTTATTTTTCTTAAGTGACGACACGTGGTGTGCTACCTACTGCTCAAACAAAAACAGCTGCTCAAAAAACAACGTGTACACTTTGTATTCCGGAAATCAGCAAACTCGTATCTTAAGCAGTAGAGTTGAAGGTATAAATAGTAGACGTACGCTTCAAAAGAATCTGTTGGTTTCAGTAACCGATTCAAATATCGCGGGTGGAGCAGTTTCACTGGGGGGCTATATTTAACAACTTTTACGCCCTTACTTGCATTGAGGGATCATATACAGACATGCAGGCAAATCGGCCTTTAAATACTCATTTGACGGCCCCACATGAAACGGTTTAATATATTTATTTTGCCACACTGCTTTTGATACTTACTGCTGCTTGCTCTAATGTAGGCGAACCTTACACCACCTTTGAGAACTTCACATAATCAGGAATTTCGAATGCTGAGGACTCGCTTTCTGTTCTGGTCGGCCAGTCAGTGTTTGGCCACAAACCTCCACCCCACCCGGGGGCTACAAGATTGACGCCTCAATTCTACGAAGCACTCTTTTGCTTTAAACGAAGTGCAAAGTTCACCAACCATTTCCAAACGAGGTGTCGCTTTCTCTTACACTGACCTTCGAATAAACCATAGTGGTGTACCGAAAAAAAGGCCTATGCAAATTACAATAGCCCTCACAAGAAACGGCCTACATTTCGTTGGGCCTTGATTTCGAAATAAACCTGGCGATCCGAATTAATCTATCGTCGTTGTTCTCAGGGTTCAACAGAAGGAGAAGACTGAACAGTGGAAGAGGAAAAGCCGGAAAGCCAGCCCAAACTGCATTGTCCACATCGGCTTCTGTCGACCAAATTATTCCTTTTCATTTGCGAGGAAGCCCTCTAGGGAGGTCAGCGCGTCGACGAACCTGTCTAGGTCCGAAGTCTGTGTCGAAGAGGTGGTCAAGTGCATTTGTGTTTTTGCCGTAATGCTTTGTTTACGGAAAGCCTTGAAATCCTTAAGAAAGCTAAGGTCTGAAACACGGACTACTGTTTTTAGCCCATTTTATTGACATTTATTTCGGTGTTGCCTTGCAAGACATACTTGTGGTGTTTAGGAACTGCCAGTGGCGTCATAACAAAATTACATTTTTCAAGGCTCACTGTCTTCGAGAATTCCTGAAACACTCTTTACAAACGCCACCACTGTCATTGAGCCTTCTTTTGTTTATCTGAAACGTGTGTATACATATTCTGCTTAATCAAATCGAATTTGGCGTGTAAGTGTTTTGTTAATAGCCACCACTGCAATTACTCATAAGGGGCTAAAAGTGAAGTGGTGTACTCCTCCCATGGCAATAGATGTTTACGTTGCGGGTTCCTTCGAAACATACACAGAATAACTTTGCTTATCGATTGTGTGGTTTTCCAGGTTAAGCTGCCTCGTTGGTCGCTAAAAGTTTCCTCCATACTCTCACACTTATTTACTTCCAACATTTAAATGATTTAGAAAGAAATGAAATATTGCTGCTTCACAATTGGTATCCACGGTTATTTTATTTCTCCGGAAGCCTATTGCTCAGGCGTCCTTGTTCAGAGTGAGTGTAATAGCGTTAGAAAGAAAGCGTTCAGCCTCACGAACTTTAAGTGTGTGAACGAGCTTCAGAAGAGCTGTGTAATAAAAGTTTCCCAATTGTTAAAATTAAGCACCCCTAGAATATCTCATCTCGACAAGACACAAAGTTCACGCTCTCCTACCCTTCCCATTATTAATTTTCATGGGGATTTCATCTTCTCATTCCATTCGCCTGTCCAAGCACAAGCACAGACAATTTATGCTTTATAAAACTTTTTCAATACTGACTGCTGCATTGTACTGCGCAGCTGTATCTGCATCTATGATTGCTGGTCTTTAAGCTTTAAAATATGTATTGATACTTTTAATGATAACTACACCGGAGCAGTGGGAGACGATACTGCTCAGCTCGGATGCCGAGTCTCAGTCTTGGGCTGTCCGGATGGCCGAGGTCGGCGCCAAGGAGCAGGGGCTCCCGGCTGATTGGATGAAGAGGGGGAAGGGACTTCTAGCCTCCCAACCCCTGACCCCATCCTGGGCAAACAATAAAATTATTCTTCCTCCTCCTTGATGCTTTCATCCATCAGGCCTTGGTTTTGCACGACGTAGAATGTTGAACCTACTTAAAGTTGAGTTTTAACCTCCACCTTGGTTATGAGCAGATTTAAATATTCCGTGAAAAAAATTTGAACAAGGTGCTAAATTTCACCTCTGCTATTACAGATGTTCAGATGTTCTCTTGACATATAAATATTAGAATACATGCAAGTGACTAGGCGTTTTATCGTACATAAACATAAAAATATTTTCAAAAGAGCGTGGTCGTTTACGGCATTATGGTCGAAAAGTTCAAAAACAAGTCAGGATCCAGTGCTGTTCAAGGTAGTGATAAACTTCGCTACACCTCCCTAAATGTGTCCCATTGGTTCCCAAACATTTACAGCTCCAGCCCTGTTCTTAACATTTTCTGAAAACTCTCCTTGCTCACAGCACGAGGTTATAACGCCAATGTAGTAAGAAATGTGATGCAAAATCTGAAATAGATTCTTTCAACAGGTTGCTGGAAGCCAGGTGATGAAATCTAGGGGTGCATCTGCCAAATTAGAGCGGCCTGATTAGAGCGACCTACTTTTTTATTTGTCCTATTCTCTGCCAGCATGCCTTATAAAAACTAATACTAGTAGCATTCGAAGGCGCTGCACTCAAGCGTGACAACAGGCCCCAATCTTTTTGTTCCTCGTGCCTCCATCAGTCCCGCTCTATTTCATCGCATCGATAAAACGCAAGTTCGAGTGAAACGAACAGTGTCCGGCGTTGAAAGGATGCTGCCGGTACCCATCTAAGATCGATCGCGGAACAGGCGCCGTAGAGGCTATAGCACCAAAGCTATTTTGTGGATGTCTGATATCCGTCCACCTGTGTTATGTTTTCTCTGCTTTTTCTCTGCCATCGAAGACCTTTTGCTGAGCCTCTTTTGAAAGGAACTGAAAGGTAAATTACTGCGATCAGGGGTTCTTTTTGGGCCTACTTCGGCAGAAGATGTTTACAATTTCTGAAAACTTATGTAGCATAAAAATTTACTACCTTCTTCGTCTTTTTTGTCTTGGGGAGACGAGCAATACTAGAGTGCACACTATATATTTTTCTTAAAGTTAAGCTGGAATAAATATCTAAAGCGGCCAACGAAATAGAATGTGTTATGTCCAACTTGATTTTCGAAAGGTATTTTTACTGCAAGACAAACATAGTCGTCTGGCTTTGCTGGAGTCTAGGTTCCCTTAGTGTGGGTTTCTACACCCGGTCTGGATCCTGCCCAAAAATCTGGACTCCCCTTTTATACCGCCCCAACCCGGTACGATGTAATGACCTTGTCAAATCATAGCGCTATTTAAAGATACAGGTTGTATTTTTACGGCACGTTTGCCCGAACATTGTCGCCACTATTATATACTGCTTATTGCACTGCAACGGTTTTAAAAGTCCTCTTTCTCTGTGAACGTTTTGCTAAAGGGCCACATCAGAGGAGCACTCAACGCGCTGTCTTTCTTCAACCAAGTCTCGCAGAAAGCATTGGAGAGAGAGAAGTGCATGGGGGGCACTGGTACACAATTAATACTCGACTTAGCGCGTATGTGGCAAGGGGAAGTGGTACAACAGTGTATTCCGGGAATGGTGTACGCAGGCGACATCGTTCTTTTAGCTGATAGCCAGACCGATAGGCAACGGCTAATGAGTATTAGTGGCCAGGAAGCCAAACCTCGGGCTAACGTTTAGCACTGAAATATCAGGAATAACGGTTTTCAATGACACTAACACTGATTCAGTGTAAATTCAGCATGGCGAATTACCCAGAGTCAAGGAAAATAAATATTTGGGGGTATGAATAAACGAAGGGGTAAACTTAATAACTCACGAGGAGCAACTTAAGAATGACGGAAAGCGTAACGCAGCTATAATGATTTCTGGACTTACAACAAATATGAAGTAGTCAGTGGAATGTGGAAAGGAGTAATGGTTCCGGGCTTCGCATTTACAAATGCGGTACTCTGTTTAAAATCAGACGGTCTTTCATGCCTTGAAGTGAACCAGAGAACGGTAGGCCTTTTGGCCTTAGGAGCAAATCGTAAAACAACTAACAAAACAGTGGAGGAACATATGGGCTGGGCGTCATTTGAAGTTCGAGATGCTAGGAGTAAAATATATTTTGAGAGCAGGTTGAGATCAATGGATCAGCGTAGCTGGACAGCTAAGTTTCGAGGCACTTGTGCATGACATATGGTTAAGAAAGACTGGACGGCTAACGATTAAATACAGAAAGAACAGTGCAAAATCAGAGACAGCCAAGGCAACATACAAGAAGCATGGCCGATGGAAACAAACAAAAGGAAACAAAAAATGGAAGCTAAAACTTCGTTGGAGATGTACAGGGCTTAGAAATATAAAAATTTATATGACAATTCCAAAGGCAGTGCTTCGCTTTTTCAGTCTGGAGCATGTTGCTTCAACTAAGATCTTTTTGGGGAAGTATACCGAACATGACGGGGGATGCGTGGACTGCGGAAAAGAAACAGAAACTATGTGTCTCATAGTTTTATAAGGTGAGTGTGTCCATACAACTATCCAAGAGGCATGTATTCGGCTTTCCGAAGCCCTAAAATTTCTGACTAAAACACGATTAGAATGCTGGTCGATGAAAAGCATAGAGGAGAATAATGCCTGGTGCAGCCACCTCCTGCAATACAAAAAGTATGTTTTGCCTGCCCTCAGAGCTGCGCTAGTAATAAGGAAAGAGTATAAAACAGATAAATACATCTGTTTTTCTTGGTAAGATTATAAGTCATCACCCCGTTTCAAAAGGGAAAAATCAATCAATCAATCAATCAATCAATCAATCAATCAATCAATCAATCAATCAATCAATCAATCAATCAATCAATCAATCAATCAATCAGTCAGTCAATCAATCAATCAATCAATCAATCAATCAATCAATCAATCAATCAATCAATCAATCAATCAATCAATCAATCAATCAATCAATCAATCAATCAATCAATCAATCAATCAATCAATCAATCAATCACAACTTCTGGTGCATAGCGCAGGAAAACCTGCCTGCGTATCGTATTCAATATTGATTTATTATAATGACAGGCTTGAGGAGCACGCTTTCGCCTACGATATTAAAGCCCTATTAGGAGCTCTATTTTATGTGTGAGAGGGATTGGGTAGGAAAGTGAAGCACTGCGCGCCAATCATAAAGGCTGCGCAGATTTCTCCCGCAGAATGAATGCGCTGCCCTCTTGGCTACCCCCTCCCTCTCCAGCATCTTACCCACACACAGAATGTCATTGAAGAAATTTTATTGCTAGTGTAACTTTTCTATTTTTTTATTTTTTTTTCATTATCTTCTGCACTGTTTGCAAGCGGAGATTGTTTTTGGTATTTCGTACCCTGCCTCGCTAACTACAATTTCTCATCAGTGTTGCTGAGCCATCAGCTTCTACACACCGCCACTCTGGCGGCGGTTTTAGCTAAAGTCTTGCTTTTCAATCTTGTTTTCTGCAAAACTGACTGCATGTCATAGAGATGCGTGCAAAATGTTTTCTGGAGTATTTACAATTACATTTTACCATCCGGGAGTTACACCCACAACATAAAAAAAACTTGTACATATATTTTGCGGGGTCTTCTGCGGAGCGCGTTAATTTCTTTGGGAGAAAATCATACCTCAGGTTGCACTTCTCCCTTCCTTGTGCGGCCTGTAGGTGAGCCCTGATCAAGGTTGTCCCAACCTGCCTTAACCGTTTCTTTATGCGATCAACATTGTGAACTTAACCATATCACACATGAGTGTGCCGATTTAGTGTATAGTTCGCATTTTTTAGAATGCCAAAAAGCATGAGGTGTGCTCGTTTGTATTGACACAACCTCATATTGCAAGGTCTTCGTACTTGCACGTTCCCAAAAATTGGAGTATGTGCTTTATTTTTTTCTGGTGAGACCAATGAAATACAGTAATCAGCTTATTCTTACTAGTATGTTGCTCAAACATGCTCGTAGGAAATGACTATCCAAATCGGGAAAGGTCGAATGAAGAGCTTCACACAACGCATTTATTTATTTCTCCTCATTGGCCCCCACACTGCGCCTCACACATTCGACGGCATATGCACCCTACCTACAATGTCATTCGAAGAGATGAACCTGATCATCTCATTTAGAAGCAACTCGAACAACTCCGATAACCAATACCCGGACATCGCAACCAAATAGAGCCGACCGGCCTATCCAATGGTTGCCTTGAATCTCTGTGGCTATATTCTCACGCCTGGCACCATCGCTTAAACTAACATCACTGCTGCCAAAGAGCCATCCCTAAACCTCGCCGCCGCAGCGGCTAACATCCAGGTAACCATCCGTACAGACTTTCAGTAAGCCTGCCGCAACTTTCTGACCGCCTGCACTTCACTTACCGCTCCTAAGCTTCTCTCAACAATCACGCCCCTATCTTACGCCTAAATGTGTGCATCCACGGTCATAACGTCAGCCGAGGGAACGAGGCGGATCTTGCCGTTGCCTGCGATAGCCTACTCTGTTTCTTCCCGCTGAGGACCGGAAACCTGGCAACACTTTCTTCTTTTCCTCCCTCTTTACACCGATATCCTTTGCTCCTATCATCAGAGCCACCTCTATAGTCCACACTCACCCGTACCTCTATTTGCGCGACACCTGTGTCCTGAACTTCACACCTGAGCATTCTTCAACACTCAGATCATTCGCCACGTCTTCATCTACATAGCCTAAAAAATTTCGAACCGGGCATACTCAAAATATACCCTGCTATCTTAGATACGCATGCCCCGAACACCGCAATACACTTCCTTCCCCCATATTCCGAGAAGTTGAAGTGCGAGATGACAAGCCTTTAGTTCGGGACTCCCAAACGCCTCATTTTTGGTAAAGCAGCAGCACTCGCCCACGGCTTTCTGAACTTTAAGTAAACAATTTATCTTTACGTCATTTGCTTTTATTTTTATAGCCTCAACTGCATATTTTTACTACAGGAGCACCACACTAGACTGGAGAACGGATGCACTACAAACTCTCTTTCTTTCACAACTGCTTAGTACTAATATAATGCTATCTCTTAAAACACCACAACTCGAATAACAAAAATAAATGTTGTTACTCCTCGCTTTTTGCGAAATCGCATACTTCTTCTGCCTCCTAACACCGACCACTCTTAATACTGCTTTGGAACATTCATTTGATTTTCTAAACTATTAGTAGTTCTAGGTCTGCTTGCACGGGAAAAGCCAAATATCCGGCCTGAACGAGGCCTCTTTCTGAGCCTGAACGCCTCTACTTGACACCCACAAATTGACCCCGGCTATTGTTAATTTGTCACTGTCCGCCAGTAATGTATTTCGGATCACAAGCGCGCTAAAACAGCGCAGATATTTCATCCCGACTTGATTACGTTCCCCCTTAAAGATAACCGATGTTTCGTACGTTCGTTGTTAGTGGAAAAATGTTAGGAATATCACTATTACAACGTTTTAATAAAAATTCCAGTATTTTTATTATCTTTATATCATAAACAGTCCTACTTTAGTCAGGTTGGACAGTTCCAACACTGTCCGAAAGACGTACGAACAGCTGCAAGCCCTTTTTGTTTCATGCCGTTGGTACTTATTTTGCCCCTTGCTATTTTGCCACAACCACAAAATTTCGTGGGCTTTACGCACTTTAAGAAATAAACGAACTGCTGAAAGTTTGAATTTTCTATCTTTTCTGAGTGGCGATCTTGCCACACTTTCCATTCCTTTGCCCTTAAAACCCTTACCTAATGAAATGACCTATTCGTGGTGAACAAGCCGTATTGTTCTAAAAAAGCTGACATCTTTTTCCCTAAAAGATGACATCTTTTCTAAAAGATGACATCTGACATCTTTTTCCCTAAAAAAAACATCTTTTTCCCTAAAAATAGTCGTACATTCATTTTGCCACAAGGAGTACGAATTAGTGTGCCATTAGGGAATTTCGATGGCTACGTTACTAGCTAATTATATTTGCTCGTAATGTCAACACTGCTCTTCGAAAAGAGGTGACTGTGCAACAAAACGACCGGGGACACTAGAGGAGGCACAAAAATTTTGTAACTTCTGACTTTCTTGTTTCCAGAGCACACTACCCGAATATGTACTGCACACTCTGAACGAGTAGTCTGAACATCCAATCAGCGGCCTGAAGAACCTCATTTATCCTTGCCTGAATCAAGATTCATACCTTTACACGTGGCGTTGAAAAAATATGCCAACGACGAACTCGTTTATTAGGTTCTAAAATTACATGTTCATATAAGCTAAGCCGGAAGGGGAGCTTTTGGTAGTGGACAGAGTCCGCGGGGTGTTTACTGATGGCGAGTAATATCCATGTGAGCAGTTTTCTCTGCTAGGAACAAAGCTTTTGCACCCATACGGTCTTCTCAAGTTTTTTCCTCATTTACTACCCGTTTGTTCATTCGTGTCTGTTCTAGGTTTTATTGTAGTCACTGTGGAATGAAAATGTGAACCGTCTTATTAAGCAGAACATCTCATTTCATTAACCTGCTCCAAGAAAGAGGCTCTCAACGTTCTAAGAAATATTTTTCGATATCTCCTGCGATGTCGAAGCATATTAAATTTGCAGGAGCTTTTCTATGCTCTACACATCTCAACTAACTGGCTCCCTACGGGAGCTACCTCAATTCACATCGCACAATGATTAGCGTTTTTTTCACAGGTACTTCCATCACGAAACTGTCCTTCCCCAAATGTATTGTTATAGGCACATTATTTTTATGCGTAGTGCTCTTCAGGAATAATGAATTGATGATGATGGTTTGATTTTATTGGCGCAAGGCCGACATGGGCAAAGAGCGCCAAACACAAAGTGATTTGATGAGGAGAGAACAACAAATAAAATCAGTTAAAAGCTATGAGCACGGCTGGTGTAAATGGCCAGGGTGAAGAACAAGAGTGGTTAAGAATAAATAAGGTGGCTGGTGTATAGGACCAGGGGGTAAAAGCTATGGGTGGTATGAGATGAGCTGTAAAAAGTGAACTTCTGATAGGAACTGAAAGGTGCGTTGAACAGAAAACATGGCATCGTCTCCTAAGAAGTATGACGGGTGTGGTGGAATATGTCGTGTGTGTAGTTGAGGGAAGTGTTTGCGTCGTGTAGTGTCGAGTGCCTTACATTGTATGAGAATGTGCATCACGGATAGGGCCTCTCCGCACCTGCTGCACTGGGGTCTAGATGATCCCGTCAGCAGATACGAGTGCGTCGCATGGGTATGCCCTATCCGCAGCCTACCCAAGGCGACTTCCGTGTGTCTGTTGTGTGAGTCAGTTGTGTACCGTCCCAAGTGTGGCTTTATTACATGTAGTTTGTTGTCTGTCTGTTCGTCCCAGTGTGTTTGCCATGTTCTGCGCTGGTGTTGTCTTATGTGTGGCTTGAGGTCTGTGTAGGGTACCGTTGTAATGTCCACAGTGTTCCTGAGTGCAGCCGCACTGGCCCTCTCGTCTGCCAACTCGTTCCCAGAGATCCCTGCGTGTCCTGGGACCCAGCAGAGGACCAGCTCATGCTTTTGTGCATACACGGACATGATAGTGCAGAATACAAGATTAACTATGCGGTTTCTGGGGGGTGTATGCGATGACAGTGCGCGAACAACACTCAAAGAATCTGTATATATGATGGAATTGGGAATGTGGATCTTCAAGGATGTGTCGTACAATCAGTAAAATTACATACGCTTCTGCTGAAAAAATTGATGTGTGCATGCTCATGGTTCTGGCTGCATTGAAATTAGGACCATGAGCAGCGCACGACACCATACTGGAGGTTTTAGAAGCGTCACTATAAAATTCTGCACACGTGTATTTAAACTGCAAAGACAGAAAGTGCTGCAGTATTGCAGCTCGTGGTACACGATTTTTGTCAAGTCTCATAAAAGAAAGGTCGCACGACACAGGGCGAACTTGCCAAGGCGGTAAACTGTTAGAAAAGGATGACCTGTACACATCTAAAAACGAAGCACTGAGATCCGAGGCTCGCTCTCTCACTCTAAGTGAAAAGGGCAGAGGAACGGATGGGCGATTTGCAAAGAGCAGAGATGTTGATGTATCGTTAAAGACAGGATAAAAAGGATGATTATTCAGTGGTGAAATTTTAAAAGCATATAGCAAGTCCATCTACGTTCGTTGGTTCTCAAGGCTCCACTTATCACACTCGACATACAGACTCTCGACAGGGCTAGTGCGAAAAGCACCCGAGGCGAGACGAAGCCCCAAGTGTAGCACTGGGTCAAGCATTCGCAACGCTGTTTTAGTCGCCGACCCATATACCACACTGCCATAGTCTAAACGAGACCCAACCAAAGCAGTATAGAGCCGTAGTAGGAGTTCTTTGTCGGAACCATAAGATTGATGGGAGAGAACCTTAAGTATATTCATTGTTTTAAGACATTTATGTTTAAGTTCCTTGATGTGTGGAATGAATGTGAGTTTATGGTCAAACACAACACCTAAGAACTTGTGCTCCTTGTTCACAGGAAGCGACACGCCATTAAGAGTAATGTCTGGGTCCATATGGACCCCGCGCTTCCTGGAGAACACAACGCAGGAGCTTTTTACAGGATTTAATTTAAAACCATTCTCGTCTGCCCAGCCGGCAAGTTTCTTTACACCAAGCTGGACTTGACGTTCGCAGATTGACATATTGCATGATTTATAGGATATCTGCACGTCATCTACATACATGGAATAAGAGATTGTAGGTGGCAGTGCCTTACCAAGAGAGTTCATTTTTACTATGAAGAGAGTGCAGCTCAACACGCCACCCTGTGGCACGCCATTTTCTTGCACGTAAACGTTTGAGAGTGCACATCCAACTCTTACTCGAAACGTTCTGTCTGACAAGTAACTAACAAGAGTGTTTAACATGTTACCCGATAGACCGAATGACTTGAGGTCCCTAAGGATCCCATAACGCCAAGCGGTGTCGTATGCCTTTTCAAGGTCTAAGAAGACAGTTAAACAGAACTGTTTATGCACGAAGGCATCCTTAATATACGACTCTAGTGCCACAAGTTGATCATTCGTGGATCGCCCCGCCCTGAAGCCTGCCTGGCAGCTCTCGAGAAGGCCGTTATACTCCAAAAAGTACACGAGCCTCCGGTTTATCATCTTCTCGAGAAGCTTGCACAGGCAGCTGGTCAGGGCAATGGGTCGATAGCTAGCGGGAGAAGAAGGGTCCTTCCCTTCTTTCAAGAATGCTACAACTATGGCATCCCTCCAAGACTTTGGAATGTGCCCCGAAAGCCATATCTTGTTGAAAAGGTGAAGAAGTGTTACAAGAGTGTCTGTGTGTAAGTTCTGTATCATTGTATATGTAATGTTGTCTGGGCCTGGAGCTGAGGGTTTACACGTGCTCAGAGCACCCCTCAGCTCATGAAGCGTGAATTCGGAGTTATAAGAGGTGGCTGACCTGTCATTGTCATGTAAAGGTTTCTTTTCGGCCACGAGTTTGTGTTTCATGAAGGTGTTTGTGTAGTGTGCTGAACTAGAAACGTGTTGGAAGTGTTGTGCGAGTGTGTCAGCCTGGTCTTCGAGTGTGTCCCCTGTTGTACTGACCAGAGGCAGGCTGTGTGTTTGATGTCCCTTGAGTTTCCGTATTCGTGTCCATACTTTCCGTGTGTCTGTGTAGGAGTTAATTGATGTTATGAATGTACGCCAACTCTCTCGTTTTGCCTCACGGCGCACACGTTTCCCTAACGCCTTGGCCCGTTTGAACAAGAGGAGGTTACTCGACGTGGGGTACCGGCGAAGGATACCCCACGCCTAGTTCTGGGCCTCTCGCGCCCGCCTACAGTCCTCATTCCACCACGACCTCCGCTGGTTGCGCGGGGCAACAGAGGCGTGGGGAATGGACTTTTCGGCGGCGTCGAGGATGTGCGCCGTGAGGAGTTGGGTAGCTTTTTCAACATGTAGGTGTCCTATGGATGTGTGGTGTAGTTTGGATGTCTCTGAATATGTGTTCCAGTTAGCTCGTGCTTCATTGAACCTATTATGGGAAGATGGACTGCTCGGGCCTTTACCTATATACGTTAATGAAGTGGGGAAATGGTCACTGCCATATGGGTCCGTGCCCACACCCCACTCGAGAAGAGGAAAGAGAACTGCGGAGCCAATAGCCAAGTCAAGACATGAGTATGTGTTGTGACCTATGTTATGGTATGTAGGCTGTTTATTGTTGAAAAGGCATGCTCCAGAGGATGTAAGAAACCTCTCTATCAGGCGACCTCGGGCATCCGTACGAGAAGAGCCCCAAAGAGAATTGTGAGCATTAAGGTCGCCTGTTAGAATGTATGGTTCGGGCAGCTGGTCAACCAGCGCCTCGAAGTCAGAACTCAAAAGTGTAACATCAGGAGGAATGTATATGGAGCATACCGTTATCAACCTATTAAATATTATTAAGCGTATTGCCACAGCCTCAAGGATAGTGTTCAAGGTGACAGGGTGGCATGCTAAGGATTTCCGGACGATTATGGCCACACCGCCAGAAGAGTGTGTGCAGCCATCCCTGTCTTTCCTGTATACCAGGTAACTATTCAAGAAATTTGATTGTTTAGAATTCAAATGTGTTTCCTGAACACACATTACACTTGGCTGATTGGTATGCAGAATCTCATACACGTCGTCAAGATTATTCGGAAGGCCTCTGCAGTTCCATTGAACAATATTTTCTCTTCCCATTATTTAGTGTGAGAGCTACTGGAGTGTGTATGTTTATGTGTCGTCTTTCGGGGCTGTGACTCTTGGATTGGGCTTTTTGGGCGGCCTATCTGTAGGCTTGGACGTCGGAGGCCGCTCCTTGCGCTGCGTTGCAGGCAAGAACGGCACGACGTCCATCTCGTCGTCCGATGTCCTGGGTGTGCTCGTCGAACCGGGCCCCCCGGACTTGGCCCCCCTTCGGGAGCCCTTCGTTTGACCCGCCACCGCCGGTGGTGTCGGAGGCACCAGAAGTGGCACGGGCGGTGCGGTGGCGGTGGGAGCCGATGCGGGGCTCGTGGTGTCCATGGCACACTCCAACGCACTGGACGATGGGGAGGCACGGACGGGAGCGGCACCGGCCCCGACAGAAGAGGTTGCCACCACAACCGCTGCTGCCTGAGCAAGCGGCGTGGTGGCGGGTTGGGCTACCAGAGGCAACCCAGGGGGGGGGCGGGGGCGGGACCAAGTCCGACTCTAGGTACTGGGTCCCCGCCGAAACAAGACGCCGCTCCGCCCCCCGGCGAGCTGCGTCGGCGTACCTGCCCAGAGGGAAGGAGGCGAACCTCTTCCGTGCCTCTGGGAAGGTGATGTTTTCGTTGACTTTCAAGGCAATGATCTGTTTTTCTTCTTTGAACTTTCCACAGCTCCTAGAATAGGCAGCGTGTGGTCCCTGGCAGTTGGCACAGGTGAAGTTCTCGGATTTACAATTGTCAGTTTCATGATCATGTGCTGCACATTTTGCGCACGTCAATTTACCACGACAAGACGTTGTGCCGTGCCCAAACCGCTGGCACTTGAAACAGCGGCGCGGGTTCGGCACGTAGGGTCGGATTGGACATCTCAAGAAGCCTGCGTTGACCGACTCAGGAAGGTTAGAGCGGTCAAGTGTCAAGATTATGTGCTTGGTTGGAATTATTTCATCATTTCGGCGTATGGTGATTCGCCTCACTGCTGTCACGCCCTGCTCTCGGAGGCCCTCGAGCAGGTCTGCTTCAGTCTCATTCATTAGATCCCGATCAGAGATCACGCCCTGGCAGCTATTGAGGCTGCGATGGGGCGTGATCTTGATGTCAACATCTACCATGCGCGTTTGCTTGATGAGGTTAGAGGATTGTTGCTTGCTTTCTACTTCTATCAAAACTTCTCCCGTTGTGAGTTTCTTAGCCTTATACGACTTTCCGATAAGGCTTTCAAGAAACTTGGAGATTAGAAACACAGATTGGGAAGTGATGGGGTTTGTCTTGTCAACAGATTCCATGATCAGAAACCGCGAGAAATTATCAGGCTTTGGGGGAGAGATCGATTGCAAAGGAGGAAAAGAAACTTCGGTGCGGCCCCTTTTCGGGGGCCGATCACGTCTGGGGGGGGGGTTTAGAAAATGCCATATGATACATTGAAAAGCAGGGAGATGGGGGTACTTTCTTCCACAACCTTACCCTGATAGCTGAGGAGGTCCCGGAGCTCCCTGCCTGGTAAACAGACAGGGAGCCCATCCGCCGGAGCTTGACCTGGGCTCCGACGGCCACCGTTAGAGGTTTCTACCCTTCACCTTCAAAACACATCACCACGGTAGGACACAGCTTATGTTGGGGGGCTCGGGGTCCGCGGTATCGCCAGTACCGTCACCAAGATTACTCAAGGTGCCCCGTGCGGGGAGGAATAATGAATTCTGGCTCAGCAGATGCTAGCAGCAGATGCTAAGGTAGGGAAGGAGCACGCGTGGAGGCGAAAAAGAGGAAATTAAGAAATAATGCGGAAACTCTTGAAGGCTCTGAATTTCCTGATCTGCAGCGTAATTGTGACTAGCAAGAAGTTAGGGAGAACTACAGACTGAATGGCAAAGTGGGGTACTGTATGCGACTAAGCAATACAGCAATAACAAATGCATGTCACTTGGAAACGAGTGTCATGTATGTCGTCTGATAGGGCTAAGGAAGCAAACGTACCGGAAAGATAGCGAGTGACACTTCAGACCTGCCTCAACCAACAAGTATGCAAAAAATTCCGCACTTGGAAGAGCGAGCAGGGCCAAAAGAACAAGTGCGTTAATTCGTTGGTTCGAGACGAATTGGAGCGCAAGACAAGAAGAACACAAGGTATCCCATTTTACAAAATTTAACGTAGTTTTACGTATAATTCCTAGCGTCCTCTTCAGCGTTCTCAGCTTTAATGTCTCCCTGAGAGAGGGCGGAAGACCAAGGTCTCTCACCTCCTGCGCGGGTGTGGCCAGCGACTACCTGATGAAGGCCCTTAGAGGCCATCAAGGATAGTCACTCAGGACCTTTATCAAAGTTCTTTGTCGGTCTGGCTGTCCCCTTCTGGATCAACTCGCAAAAAGTTGAGGTTAATTTCTCGGGAACCCGGTATGGAATTGTGGCTCACAATGTTTGCAGAATATAAAACGGGTTGGGTGTGTTCGGCTCCATTCAATGCATATTACCAGTCAATTAGCTCATTTCCCACTTTGGCAACACTTACTTGCCTAATGAGAACGTAAATAAAAGGCACTCTGCATACAAATTATTTTCTGTGCAGGTCGGTTTGACTAACTTTCGGAAAAACCCACAATATCCCAAATTTACGAATGCTAGCACGTCTGGTATATCAAGTACTGGTACATCTGTTTAGGTTGCTGAGGTACGAGAACACGGACAATATCAGGGTGAAGGATAAGCCAACAAATAAACGGACATTTGAGGCGCCAAAGTATATACAGAAACGTAAGTAAAATTTCTTTTCTTATTTAGCTTAGCGGTATTTCTGCAAAGGTGGCAGGTCAACACTCCCTCAGGAGAGTAATTGATTAATTATGGGGTTTAACGCGCCGACGTTAAGCAGGTGATAAGGAGTGGAGGGCTCTGGATTAACTTTGACCACGTAAAGATTTTACGCCGAAATCTCGGACACACGGGCGTTTTTGCATTTCTCCTGTATTAGAAAAGCAGCCGCCGTGGCCGGGAATTGAACCCGCGTCCTTGGACTCAGCAACACAACGCCGTAGTCAATAAGCCACCGCGGCGGGTAAAAATAGGGACATTATGCGGTGCATTATTTATAAAAATGTTTAGAAGCTGTATTGCATTGTTTTTCTTGAATCTGCGGAATTCGTTGTCGTTGTACGGCATTTTGGCCAGTTTTTACACAGAATTTACGATGCTACAATAGTTCTTGTAGCAATTAGCACAACCTAATTTGAAAGGTTTTATTTAGTTTTCTTGTACATATTATCCTTTTTTCGCTTGAATTTCAATTACTTTTGTGTTACTCACGGGTTACTCGGGTATTTGGCGTTCTTTTAGATTTATTTATCTTGTGCTTAAAAAATAGCACCTCGAAATATGTCACAAAACTTATGCAGCGCTTCATCTGGGTCATGAAAGTAATCATATACCAATAAATCAATTTTCCTTTCGTATCAAAGAACTACTCACAGCAGATACGCCTTCCATTTTCCTCTGCTTTCGCGACTTCTTTTTTAAAGCGGCTATGAAATACGTTTATTGCTACAACTGAAGCAACGCTGAAGCAACTGAAGCAACGCCGCCGACCAATAGCCGCTATTCCGCTGTAATGACGTATTTCCAGCGGTCAAAGAACTGTAAGGCCGGGAAAGAGAGAAACATTTTTTGGGCATGTTTCTAAGTTATCTGATGGGCATAGGGTAGCGATCTTTGGCTGAGGTACTTTGCGACCACCTAAGTACTGGATGTGTTGGTTGACTACGTTCTGCAACCATTTAGGATTCCGAATGCTGTTGAACAGAGGGTAACGGGGTCCCTATCTGCACAGGATACACCAAGAAAGTGTTCAAACCCCGCCCTCTTCACCGTTTCGCATAAAAGCCGGAGTGGCTTTTATTCCATGCAATTGCCAGCCCTCTGGCTCGTCCAAAATAAGCAGTCCCAAAAAACGTTGCAAGATATCACCCCTTCACAATTTTTATGAGGATTTAATCCGCAATCCCTTTCAGGGTGCATCACCGAGGCGGCCTACATTCCTTGCGCTCATCACAAGTATTTTTGCCATCATCGACCACCAAAATTCCCGTAGTGTATCTTTCCACACATTCCGACCTCCGCCATCTCATATGCAACTGCTCAAGTTTCCCTTAATTTCGCACCTCCATTTTACCCAAAAAGGCGCATACAACAGACCTACACACAACTGAACAAACTTCACCAGGCAAAGGCACATTACACTGCACGGTACTTTAATGTATTCAGAGCAGCCTTGCACTAAGAGTGTAATCGAGATGAACAATGACCCGACCCCTCCTATATAAACTGAATAGAAATGAATTTATGAATGATAGCCCCCGTCTCCACACAACACACTAGGCTCCTGGCCCTTTTTTCTCCAATAAAGATGCTTCAGCATTAACATAGTCTCAAGGTGTACTGAAACTACGCTATGCAGCAACTATAAGAACTCTTCGTGTACAATGCCACTAAGTGCTGCGCAACTAACGTACGCCTGGTTGTATTTACCCTATTGACGAGTGAAAAGCGAAACTAAAGTTTAGTGCAGTAAAGTTCAGGTCGACTATCTGCATTACGCGTACGTTCCATGGTTCATATTCATTGATTTCTCTATTTTTAGACTGCCTTAGCGACACGCGCGCTCTTACACAACCAACCAGTGTCTGTGGTCTATGGAGCTGCGCCCCCTATTGTTGCGTCGGGCAAGGTCGCTGTGCTCCCATAAATTTCAATACCTTCAGCTCGATCGATACTAACGACCTCGGCGATATGCAAAGCTCAACATAAAATAGGCTCAGTTCGTTCAGCGAGCCAAAATGTCCGTCTCCCTGTACTAGACCGCTGGTACTGAATGCGGCAACTCTTTTTTCACTTCAACGTAAGGCTGCTGGATATATGTGCACTGATGACGGCAAGAACTACGACCTCCTCAGTTCCCGAAGGCTGGTGTGCGAAATAACAAAGTGAGTGCAAGAGTACCGGACCGTCACACCCCTCATCCGCTCAGTGATTATTTTTGTTTTTTTTTTATTTTGGAAGAGGGCTTCTGCAAGAACTTTGTTACACGTAAAATTGCTTGTTCACACGGCCCCCCGTTGAAAGTTGTTGTTGCTGGTGCTTTCAAGTTTTAAAACAACTTCTTGCTGGACGTGTTGGTTGCGCACTAAAAATATTGCTGGCAGTGCAAATACACAGAAAATAACAAAGTGAATATGGAGAGGGGCAGCTTCCAACTGGCTCTAGCGTCACACATTTATACCCATTTTGTTACATGAGCCATGAAATAACATGTTTAATGCTGTTTCAGCTATCGTCCGTTAATCCGATTGAGAGAAATGTATGCGATCCATGCTGTATATGAAAGGGAAAATATTTATTCCATCCTCGAATCAGCACCAGTATGAGTTAAACGAACATTCTTTACAAAACCCTGAAATATCTCGTACAAAAACAACGCACTTACCGATAGATGTGAGCGTTAGGTTTGAACACCTAATTGGTAGTTTGCATTGTGATTTCATAATTATGATGGCTTTCTACATCACTTTTTGTGCAAGAGCACAGCCCGCATGGCCAAAAACGACACTAGTAAACTTGATTCACTCACACACATTGACGTTTCAAATGACCAATGAGTCTTTTTAACACAACGAAAGCAACTGTATCGTCGCTTAGCTCCATTATGTGAATAGATCGTACTTCCTTGCTGTATATTTATCTAAGGCTAGCTCATGTCTTACTGCCGACTTGAGTTTTGCGTTTTAAAAAGCACTATTTGAATTTCTCCGATTTGGGCAACATCAAAAGCATATTATATACAAACTATGAAGAGTTAAAACGCAATGGAACCACTGTTAGTGTGTTCACAGTAGAGAAAGGAAGAGAGTAACAGCGCATGGAATATTCATTGGCTGTTAGTGCAATATTTGTTCTTCCAAGCGACGAGTTATTGCAGACATTGGAAACACACACTCGCGCGTACACTGAGCATAAACGATCGCTTCCGGAAGAGGGATTGCTTTAGATATTGTCCTGCCATAGGATATACTCAGAAGTTGTATCCCGGTCTTTTACCGATTTTGTTTTGTTTTGCTACCCCGCTAAATTGCAAGGAATCCAGTTCCGTAGGCGCCCTTCAATGTATATTTTGTTGAAAGGAACACAAAAGCTGAGAAATACGTGCTTGGATGTTTGAATGCTTGTGAAACATGCATGAAGAGAATTTTCTTGCGTGAAGATGCAGCTGATCCATCGTTTTGCCCAAAAAAGGTTTGCCTAAAGGACAAAACACAAAATGAAGGCCAGTATGTGCCCGGTACACGAAACCAGAAACTATCAATCCAGTCCCCCATTCTCAGGAAGGAATCACCGTTGGATAAGAAGTTTCCGAGCCCTTCCTCGTGGGGAGGCATAAGAAGATATATGAGCATTGCCCTTGCCGCAGCTGTAACATGTAACTCTGACCTACGTGAGAAAAAGTTCGAGGCGAAGCAAGAAATTTTTTAACATTCGTACGGCCCTTCTCTTGAGCCGAAGGACAGACAGAAGTAAACTAGGATACTTTAACAAGGGCGACCTTGCAAAGGATACACGGTATTTCTAAAAAGATTGACAAATCCCGCAGATGTGAGAATCGACATTGAGCGCGGTTTTCGTCTGGGCTCAACAGGGTTGAAATGTTCTTTCATGTAGCAATTTGTAGTGTTATTGTGCTTGGCGTAGATGTTCATTTTTGAGGGTGGTGAGCAGTGACGAGCTCGTCCAGAACTACAAAATGTAACGACAAATATCCAACGTATAATATGTCCTTGCGAATACGCCACTTCTTTGGAACGTAGAGACAATAATACACCCGTGAAGTCGGCATTCCTGGTGCTTCCCCTTAAGTCGCCTTCCTAATTTGGCTGGAGCGAAACACGGGAGGCCAGCGTTATCTAGCGTAAGGTACAACCTAGTGGCGTGTCCTGCTGAAGGTTGAAACTGCAGCAGCAGCAGCAGCAGCTCCCGGAGAACCGCGGGAAAAAAACAAAGAATGCTACCCTTCAGCAATGTCACTTTCTTTATTTGTCTTAGTGTCGTTCATTCCTTAGTAGTAGTTATACTAACTGGATGCTCTTTGCGGCGGATGTCTTTAAGACTGTTCAGATTACATTTGAAGTGGCGAATCATGAGGGAAATTTGAGTATTTTTCACAAGAACCTACATGCAGTTTTGTACATCGAAGAACCTACTGCATCTGGGAAGAAAATTCCGTACTGTTCCATTATTTCCATACTTCAATTCCATACTTCCGGCGGGACTCCATAGCAGGTCCGAGCATTGACATATTAACCTACGCATCCGCGCAGCCTTGTGAGTATATAGTTGTTCATGGCCGTTACCTGCTTTTGAAGCGCGGATGAACTTCGGAGGTGCCTGCAGTTGCACATGTATTCAGGGCTATGGCGCAAGAGAGAACCGTAGCGCCTCCTGCTGTGCAAGGTATAAAATTTTAGCAGTGAGCGCTTTCCTGCGGGTTACCTTACTCATGAGCAGTTGAACCATAACGTTTTGTGGCTACTCCAGCTTGGTACCACCCCTTTTGATACTGTGCTTCAAGAACTTTCTCCAGTGAGCACTTGGAGCACAATAGCATAGTCTGTGAAAACTTTAACCTTGTTGGCGTGTGGACGGACTACAATGTGTGGCGTGAATTCACTGACGCCTGTGTACTGCTGCCTGCTGTTCAAACTCAGCGCCTCCTAATGTTCATATAAGTCCGTGGATGCCTTGTCGATATAACTGCAGCAACTGCGAAAATGTTGGTTTCCTGGTTCCACGGGGTGCAACTGGCTTTCCATGAGAAACGACGCCAGTATAACATTGCCAATCGCGTCAGATGAAAATGGCGCACAGCCGATTTCCTGCTGCCCTCTCCTGCTCGTATCCCCGCCCGCTAGCCTTTCTGGACATTGGCGGGCAGCGCTACACCAGCTAAACCATACGAAACATTTATACGCTGTGCTCAGCTTCACAAGGTGGTGGGTCTACACTTCTATATTTAGGGCCTATAGGTCGTCTGGTTACTTCGCTGATATGCGGTATGGCGTGCGTCGGGAGACACAGCTCAAGCGTCCCTACTGCTCCCTTTGAGAAGCGCATCACGCGAGAGACAATGTTATACAGGCGGCGTTGTCCTGAGATTGGTCCTTCAGCATAAGGAGCAATGACGGCCCTCACGAAACAACATCGTGTGCGACCATAGTTAATTCAACTGATTTTTTTCAGTCGGATGGTTCAGTACATGTCATCGCGGGATTTTTGACATCGGGGTTTCGGAGAATACCTTTTGAACTGTTCAATAAAACAAAAGTGGTGCTTCCCGCTACAGTCGCCGGTTTTTTGAGCCACGTTCTTGCGTTGTTCGATACCAGAAGCCAGTCAGAACAAATTCGTAAGCCCTTAGATGCTGGTGGGAGCGTATCTTGATTTTCAATTGTTTTTTGTGATCATCATCCTCATCGTCATCGTCATCGTCGTCGTCGTCGTCGTCGTCGTCGTCGTCATTATCGAATAAATGGCTGCCAGAGGCGGTCATTTTCTGTAACGGACAACACAGAGGCTTTTTTGCTGAAAGGCCACTTAACGCTTTTTCCTTAAAACAACCGAGGCAGCTGACGACATTAAGTCAAGAGCCAAGCATTCCTATTGCGGCTGACTGCGCTTGAGTTGTCTTCATTGCAGAATTGGTCAGGTATGATGGCACCCCTGTTGATGATGGCTTCACAGTTGGCCAACCCCTCCGAAGAATTGCTGGCGTTTCCTCTGTTTCGCTCTTTTGCAAAGGCACGGTTATCTATTTTATGTTTGCTACCATCGTCACTGCTATTCTGTATGAAAAGATAATAGGCACAGAAGGTCATCTTTTTTTTCCAGTTACGATCTCACCTGCCATTCCATTTTCTTGGGAAAATAATAGATTACAATTACTTAGCTTTGCCTAACGACTCAGCGTGCGTAAAACCATTGCGTACCTCCGGTTACCCTACCTTTTTTGCATGCAGATAGAAGCTCAACATACTTAATATTGAATGTAATCACGACATGCCAGTTGCAGGCGTGTATTGTCGCCTCTCTCAAGCCCGCCACCACAGGCGCAGAATAAACAAAACGCCCACTTTCAAGAATCTAGGGTAATAACTAGCGACAAAGTTCGAAATCCGTGCTTGCCATTCGCACAGGGTAATTATTAGGCTCACTCAGGCACCCAGAATTTAATTAGCAGCGGTCCTTCCCGCCCAGATTGCTCTCAAACTTTTTCAAGGCTCGCGTATTCCTCAAGAATTACCAAGTGTTTGGAGTTCATTTGTCGCGAGCTTCAAAGACAAAGAAATGAATCTCAATGTTTTTTTTATTATTCATTTCACAGAAGTAATGAGTCATCCGAAACGAGCGCCTTGCCACTTGAAGTATACAATTACGTGACGTGAAACTTAACGTGAAGTGGTAAAGTCTTCCTCCGGTCTGTGTACTTAGCACCGAGTGATCATTACCATCGATTAAGGTGAGAGGCTCAGAGATTTCGGTGCTAAAGGAAACATTGGTAAGCATGCCCCACTTTTATGAAAATGTCGTTGACGCTGTGCTGCGTAATTGCTGACATTGCGGTCCACCAGATGTATCAATGTGGCAATAAGGCGCTACCCTGACTATTTGTTCTGCACACCAAGCTCCTGTCAACGAAATCGTGCAAGTTGTGTTTCCTGCTCCCAATTGTTTGGTCTGAATTTAGCATATTTCCTTTAAAACTGGAGAATGTCTGTTTTCTTAAAATGTTTTACGGCGGATTGTCAGAACAGTTTTACGGCGGATGGTCAGTGCCTCTTTCAAAAAGATTTACTTTACTAACCCCATTCTAAAACAGGCTCTCATTTCTGCTCCATCCTACAACTCCGCACGAAACGATTACAGGTTCAAGGTAGGAGTTCCTAAGTGTCGCGCAAACCCCTACTTTCACTCGTTCATTCCCAAGACCTGCGACGACTGGAACCACCTCTCGCCTCCATCGCCAGCATTCCGGATCCTACATCATTCAAAACGGCTGTAACTAATATTGTATGAAATGTTAACCACTCCTGTCTGTAACGCCTTCGGGCTGTGAGAGTATTTTAATAAATACATAAATAAATACGCTTAGTGAAGAGTGGCTTGGTATAATTTACGACTACACTGCTTTTACTCTCAGCAGCAGCGCTAAAGACGTTTGTGTTCGTGAGCTAAAACAAAAACTGTCTCTTCCCCCAGTGATTCAAAATGACCTTTCTTTTGTTATGCAGGATGCCACGGTATGCCTCGATGCTCATATTATGAGGCGTTTTTTTTCTTCAAATGAGCCAGATACATTTAACGTGAATTTGAGAAACAAGCGGAAGTTAGTTGCGGACCTAAATACAATGCTATCAAGGCTATAATATGATATTGTCACGTGCGCAACTGTGGGATGACGGCGTTATAAAGTTGGACGGAGATGCTAACTGACATGGTAGTCCCCCGCGTGGGTACGTGCCGTGTGATGCGGCTCAGGGGACGGCGATGACGAAGGAGAGCGGTAGCTAGGGGATCGTGTGTTTGGGTTTGGTCACCCAATTGCTAACCACCACCGAGTGCTCTCTCTCTGCTTTACCTCGCAAGTTAGGCACCTCGCCTAATAAATACTTTTCCCCTGCGTCTTCGTGAAGAAATGCGCGATTGATAAAATGTGGACAATGGTGGTAAAGAATGCCTGATGACTGAAATGGGGGCGTATCCTATGAACTACCCGCTATTGCGCAATTTAGGAACAGAAATTATTTCGGCCTCTGTGTTGCGTATGGAAACCGCAGGATTAATAAAGTTTTCTGTAACAGATACAGAAAATGGAACCTCAATTGGGCTTTTATATTTGAAAGTTTTTCGCAAATGTGAACATTTACCAAATTCCATTCACCGGAGCTGGCGCCTAAATGGTCTGAAGGAACAAGGTTTATTCTTTGACAACCACGAAATCTGCGCTCGATGCTAATTTCGGCTTGATCTTAATTTGAAAGTGGTCCTTTTCGGCTGAGGCTGCCGCTTCAGGCGCATGCTGCACACGTTATCTAAATGTGCGTCTCATTGTGCCTTTTGCAGATATTTTTAGTGGATTTCGCAGCCCCATTATTGTTGCAGCTTAGTTATTGGTAACACACGAACCGCGCTGTTGATTTCCTCGACTCACAATTGGTAGTATGCGCGTAACGCAAACATCCACGAACACGGCTTCCCAAGGAGCCGCCCCTCCTTCCACGCATGTCACTTCCACGCCAGAAAGCAGCAGCGGCGATGGCAGTAGTCCCCGTAAATTCGGTGGAAGTGCCAAAGAAATCTTCGCTTTAAAACACTCTCGCTATCCGAAACAATGGCGCGCGAAGAGCGCAGAGGCAAGAAAATTAATTTGTCTCAAAGAAAGCTGCAATGAATTCATCATGAGAAAATCGAAAGGGAGGGGAAGCGTATAAGGGGCAGGAGAGGAGCGGTGGAGAAGCAGTTACGTCGTAGCGGCGGCAGAAGACAAGATTTGCCATGAAGAGCCCACATACGAAGCGTTCTCATTGCTTCGCTTTTTTACGTAACCCACTTCTGTTACTTAGGTTAGGTCGCTGTACAAAATTTCCTACCCCCATGTTGTAAAAGGGAGGGCAGCCTGCTCTGGTGGTTCTGTGACTGAACGGCAGTCTCCACACCGGAAACTTCCTCCAAAAATGTCTCCTGAGAAATGTTGTTTTTGGATTTATAAAGTACAAAGAACAAGAAAACGTCCCCTTTTCATTAACAGATGTTGTCTGTAAAGAGGCACTGAAGCTAAGCGAAATGTGGACATGTCCTAAGTTATTCTTGTTAGGACGCAGAATCGCCGTCAGTCCGTCATGACACTATGTCAGTCGGAAGGAATTCGAGCTTATATTGCTGAGCAAGCTTATTTATCAGCTCCTGAGGAAAACAACAACGCGCTCAATTTATAAAGCTAAATATCCCACTTTTGAAGTCGCTGAGGCTGTCATGAAGCTCGTTCCTGTTATTGATCGCCGGTTCACCTTGCGGCCTTTTGCGCGATATTGCGAGCACTCCTTCACATCGGTATTATTTCGTTTGCCTGCTATTCAGCAGCCTGTCACTAGGTTCATTTTTCTCTGAGCTTACGGCACCAAAAACGGTCAGAATAACCGGGCAATAGCAAACCTCAATTTCGCCAAGCTTGTATTTGTACCCGTTGTTACGAAAGGTCATTGTTATGTGATCAATGTGAAAAGAATTTTCACTTCGCGCTTTTTTCCATTCCTACTCGTTCAAAACTGCTCAAAATATAGCTACGCCGCCATGAATATCTGCCTCAAAGCCCGGGCTTCAGAAGTCAGTATATTACAAAAACCATGACACCAACGTATTATTTCTCAATTTAGGTCTTCAGAAGATCATTTTGAAATGAAACAATTCGCGTCTGTTATCAAAGTTCTTTAGAGTAAAACATTGCTGGTTAACGCTCCTGCTAAGATCTAAACAGGCGGAAAGCTTTCACCAAGGTCTGGAAGGGACACCTTAAACTTTCAGTTTGGGGCCACTCACGAGCCTTTAACTATTAACCGGCGTCTTAAGTTCCATAGCGCAATATTTGGTTTATGTACCTGGAACAGTCCTTGCATTTTTAACTTTTCCATAGTCATGTGTCGGTGATCTTTTATCCGGCTTCTTTAGGTGTTTTGTAAAAGAGAAGCGCACGTAATTTTCTCTTCTTGGGCCGCCTGCCATTCGGTGAAATGGTTTATCTTATCCTGGAACTTATTAACCTACGTCGTCAAATGGCCAGGGTGCGCCCGTGAAAGCGTCTCACATTACTCACTGCTCTTTTATTTCTCGAGACGGCGTTTTTATTGCGTAAGAAAAACTGCTTTCACTGCTGATTTTTCTACGCCAAAGACTAACTTGCAGCACTGTAGTCACTTGACTGTCACTAGAGCACTCAACTAACGTCAAGGCTCGTGAAAGACAGAAAAGTAGTTGGAATAAGTTTATAAGCATAGAGCAGTAATTCTATGAGGTGCTTTGATACCCGCTATTCTAAGAACTGGGTATGTTTGTTGATTGCGCTCTCAAAACATTTGAAGTATTTCTAGTAACGCACTCTCGATTAGAATGCCATGATTTCGCTGCGTACATTTTGCGATCTAAATGCTGCCGTGCTCTTAACATTTTTGTTTTCTGCCCTTCGGCATAACACTGTCTAATCACTGTAATAGTAGAAGACAATGAAGCCCCGCAACGTTCCTGTGCAGCTTGGGATAGAAAGACAATAACTTACATTTGTTATTTAATAGGCAGAGTTAGCGCGTTGTGGATCAACAATTCTGAACGGAATCGCGATCCATTCGCCTCCCTCCTGATCTGCGTAGGTACGCCTGTGCTGTGGGACAACTTGCGCCTTCCATTAGTGCGAGGCCATCGGCTTTAAGTTGTTTCAATTTCAAACGTCCTCACCTCGATGTTGCCCCCCAAGACAGGTCGGAATTCTTCTGTGTAGAGTCGAACTATTTACTCGAGATTATGCGCAAAATAAAATGAAAGAAGTGCACACTAATGCGTAAGTCTTGAATGTCGCGAAGCCGTACGCAACCGGCGGCGGATTGCGCCTGTCAAGGAGACCTTGCACGGACGCTACCACTTCTTCCTGTATCTACGACAGAAGAACTGCGGGTGGAAAAGGAAACCCTCCGTCACGCCACGCCTGCTTTACTTCCACCGCATGCAAGTGACCTCCCCAGTGGACTCGCTCGTTGGGAGAAGGTCGTGCTGCGGAGGCTTCGGTTTGGGGTGGCGTTATCCCCAGCAGTTACACACGCTTGGCCTGCCCGATATCACGCGCCGTTTGTGGACACTTGCCACTTCTGTGCGCTTCCTGCGTCAGAAGCTGACGTTGAACATTTGCTCTTGACTTGCGCAGGCCTTAGAGAGCCCGAACGCAACACCTCCGATGCACAGGGCTCCATCCTGGCAGATCCCCAGATCTAAAGCGCTGGATATGAGGACTCCAGTACCGGTCTCTTCTTGGCTTTGTGCGTGCAACTGGTGCAATGTTGTACATTTGAGAAATTTTTACATTTTTGTGCTGTAGGGCAATCTTTTGCCCAAAAGAAAACGTCACGACAATGGAAAAAGTGGATTATAATGATGATGAAGCCCTAAAAGTTTTTGACGCGTACCCACAAGGAGGAGGGGCCAGGGCTAAATCGGCCGTTGAAATGCGTGAGTACCTCAAAATACTAAGTTATTTCCGGAAAGATACCGTAAAAGGAAACTTCGTTATGAATAAAACCCTAATTACCCATTAATTAGCACCCTTCAGCAATTCAAACGACCTGAAGCAGAAAGAAAATCTTGAATGCAACCATATATATTCTTTTTTGCATACGCCAAATTTGATGCGCCAGTAGATAATATAAGTCCAATGGATAAAGTCAACCACAAACGCTAAATTGGTTCTTTCAAGAGCAGTTGTCTAGTGGCTGAGAAATGGCCACAGTAGAGAAAAATCTTCAATTGCTTCAGGGACCTGGCACCGCACACATAGTTGTGTAGGTGAAAGCCCTTATCTGAACCGATAGAAATTAAGCCTTGGAATCGTGCAGCCCAGCTCGGTGAAGGTCACTTCGCATTGCTGAGAACCACTAAATGAACATTCCAGCCAAATTTTACACGTTGATGCTTTTCAAATGATAGGAGTGAGTCAGAAATAGTAGCGTCTAAATGTCAAGATCGGCTTAATCTTGAAGATGGAAAAAGAGCCAGCTAAAGTATGCCGAATTGAACGGGGGCTGTGACAGCGAGACTAGCTCGTTGTTAAAATTCACGATTGCAACTGATTTGCTTCTTCTTCGCTGCCGCAACGACCTCAACTCCACCGATGTTGCTATAAGTGGGAGCTTCATTTGCACTTTGTAGAAGTGATAATCATTGCAGATCACTTTGAAGGGCGTAGGCTATGACCTGTTTTTCTCGTTCTGAGGAAGGGGTGCCACAATTACGGCGAACGCTGGAGGTTTTTTTGGCCAATCTTGTCCAATCGCTCTAAGTCGGTATGCTTCGATATAATTTGGTGCTTCTCTTACGCTGTGAAAGTAATTGGTGACTATGCCGCCGACCAGATTTAGGATAAAATTATTTTTCCGCTAGCACCAGTCCTTGCAGTACCAGTTGTTCTAATGCTTCAAAATGGCCTTGATTTTGCGTAGGTTACACTACACTCAGCGACATCACCCGAGAAGATGTCTACCTCACGTCAGGATGATTTATGACATGAAGTGGTTACAAAGCGTAGATAATTTTTAAAGCTTGATGTGCATTTGATGTGGCTGTACAATACAACCGAGGCCCATAAACCAAGACCACAATCAACACCCCGGACCGGATGTTTGAATTCAACGTGCCGTAATTTAGGCTTTGCAGTATCACCGCAGCATTCACAAAAGTTATCGGTGCTGTTCATGGCCTCCATCCGAATGCGTGCTGGTGTTAGTTATTTTACATCATTTTATTTTTATTCGAGCATTCCTCAGCCCCTAATAAACCGTGTTGATGTTCTCCCGTGGCTTGTGGATACAAGTCTTCAGCTTCAGATTAAGAAGTGAGAAACAATGTTCTTGTGCTCTCAGTGAGAACCCGACGAAATCCGACGCGACTATTCCAGTATTGTTGCTGCCCTCGACCTTCGACGGCGGCAGCAGCAAATGTATCTGCGCAGTTTTCTGTATCTGGCATCCTATTTCTGCCATTCGTCCAAAACGTTGATCATACGGCGTCTCCCATCAACAAGCTCGTGCCCTTCGGTAAACAAAGTGGGGCCGTATGGATGTAACGAGACCCTTAAACCGTATAAAAATTACGTCTACACTAGTACAGTGTCAGTTTTATGAATCGAGGCTTAATATTATTCGCAGGGAGGCCAGTGGCCATCGAGTAGGTGCTGTGATTTTGCAGCCTGGTGATCTATGTAGAGAAATTGGTGTTTCATACGTGAGCTACCTTTTCAGCCACTACGAAGCAAGATAGACTGTCCCCCACCAACACTGCCTTGTCGTTGTATGGAGGTTTTGGAAATTGCAACCATAAGAGCAACTGTGACCTCCACGGCCTCTCCGTTAGAGCAGTGATAAACGACCATGCTTTGTGCTGGTTGCTGTCACCAAAAACTAAATCCGTATACCTCTGATGCTAGATGCTTATACTGTAAGAATACAACGCTGTAACTTGCAGATGCACCTTCACATTTATGCGCTTTCGCGATGCCTGTTGGAGTGATCTGAGGCTTCTTGTTCTGCCACATCCCGTCAGGCGACTTTCCCCATCACCGCTGTACGCCAGCGTTGCAACTTCCTCGAGGAACAGATGAGTTCTCCTTGCTCCTCGTTGTCTGCACTCGGAGCTCGTGCGTCTTCGCCATGGGGATGAAGAAGCTGAACGTTTCTGGTTTACGTCTCGTATTTCTCGGAGCACAAAGCACTGATCTTTGTTCTAAAAATCAGAAACTACGCGAAAGCACCATAACACTCTAAAAACAGAAAAAAAGAGATCCGCATGTTCATTTAATCGCATGTACGTCATGATTAAAGCTTCGCATATCGTCGATGCCGATCTATGCGTGGGGTCTGCTTGTGTTTTTTGGATTGACTGTCCTTGTACTCGCGCAATAAAAATGGGGGCTAGTATGCTGTATGAGAGCTTAAATCAGTTGCTAGCCCAAAGAAGCTTACACGAAGGCCATATTGAACCAGTCAGGATAAATTTACCAGTGAAGAGAAAATAGGGCCTAGTTACAGCGCAAATATTATCCTTTTGAAATAGTGCAGGTGAGCATGTTTGAGTTAAAAGATTAATGTGTCTCACTTTTCAAGCCCCAACTGGTGGTGGTAACACATGCTAAGTCGTGTATGTGCGTCATTCCACTTACCGTACTACCCGGGGATGAGCCCCCTGGTTCACAGTGGTCATTACTTACTTTGCGGCCGTACGTCGACTTTTGATTACAATGAACAAAAATAAAAGCAGAAGAAAAACATCAGAAATAAACCTCAGCCCAGATCAATACACAACAAGTGGGCAGTTCCATAAAGATCTCGCCGTCAAACCTTCCAAAAACAGCACTTCACAGAAGTGCTGTTGACTATGCACATCTGTAATTGACGCTCGTGTCTGAACATGTTAGCAAACGCTTGTTGAAATGTATTCGCTCTACGCTGGAAGAGAATTTATTTGTACCATGAAACAGTTTTTGTAGGCAGGTAAGCATATGACAACTAAAAAAATATAAAAAACAAGAAACACCAGAGCCTAACTTTCTTTTTAGGAGCTCGGTTTGCGCTAGTGTATTCCTTTTCACACCGAAAAGATGGTGTCGACTAGTTTCGCCTGTCCAACACTGAAGTTTCGATTGACTGCAGGACAGCGTGGAAGTGGGCTTTTGGTACACGTCGATTGGCGCACAGAGTGTCCTGGTTACATCGAACTCGGTAGGACCGGAAACAGACCACGTCATAAACAGTTCTTCGTTAAGAGCGGGAATGATGTGCTCTATATGCACGTGATGGGGTGAGCGAAAGCTTTCTGTAGAACGAGAATTAGAATAAAGCGGTGTCGTTATAACAAGAATTTCAGTTCATAACTTCATTTATTATAACCTTAAAGGCCTGGAGGCATTACATAAGGGACTTTACAGCCGCCGTTATGGCAACAGGGCATAACAACCCAGTTTGGAGCAAGGTGGGGAATAAGGTGACCCTTGACTACATAATATATAGAATGTTAAATGTCTTTAGGTTCTTTCCAGATGTGCAAAAAAGGACTTTTCAATGCCTGAATCAGTGTACTATATCAGAGACATGTCACTGAACTAACTTTATTTCTAGTGGGATTGTAGTTCCTTGACTTGATACATTGTTTTAGATTTTATTCGCCTAATTGCGCGAATGTCTTGCCTCGTTTTTCTTTGTCCCATTTTTTACAGTGCTTCGCTTTAATATAACTGATTAACTCGGTGTCCTGAAGTCAGACTTAGTGTACTCTAATTGATCGACGTCTTACTCAAACCTCTTCTTCTGGTGACCTGTTTTTTCTTCATTTAAACTGTTACATAAATTCGCGCTCACCAAATTGCACGAACGCGTTTGCATCATTATTCCATGTCCCATTTTCCCACTGGTCCGCTATAATTAAACTAAATACACAATGAGGCTGTCAGGTAAGCATAAACGTATTGCACAGCTGCAACCAAAAAGTGAGCAAGCAGAACTATTACTTTCTGATATTCCAAACAATAGCTGCGAGTAGCATACGCAGATTCACCGATTCCGACAGTTCGGAAATGACTGCTGCCCGCTGAAACCGACAGGCTCAGACAACGTATTGGGAGTTTTTTTTTTTAACAGAACTAATGTCAGCACTGCAAACCAATCAGGCCAAGTATTAACCAGAAACGAGCCAAGTCAAGTAAAGGTAATTACGGGGCTCAGCATCGTCAGTATTCTCACGGACCACCTCAAGCGCAGCGAGGACTTTCCTGACAAATCGCAAGTTTGGACAACCAAAACTGGAATGTCGAACTCTCTTTGTGGCTATTTGCGGTTGAGCGAGCCTGCCTTTGGGCATGCCAGAGATACGCGCTGGTGCCAATACATATCCAAATGTCTCTGACACGTAACCGAGGACCGCTCACACATTCGGCGATCTCTCAGTCGTATAAACAGGAAATCACGTGCTGTACTTTAGCGCAATTGGGGTAAAATCACATCCACGTGCGAATTGCCTTGGTGGGGTGTCTGTCGCATCATTTTTACATCTCAGTCGCATTTGCGTTTAATTTCAAATTCATGTGCGCGATTTAACGCCGCAGCAGCGATATTTCTTACGGAGGTCAACTACAAGCTACCGTTGTGCATTTATTAGCTAATTGAACAGGAAGTAGAACTGCAGCACAAACATTATTCATTTCGATCAACAAGTGTAAAAAAGATGACAGACAAAATCCAATGGTTTAGAGGTGCGTAAAATTACTTTGAGAACTTTCTGTCTATACTGTGTATTTCAACGAACGCTATCACTTTATTTCATGTTTGGCGGGAGTTTACAGCATACAGCAGACATCGTGAGCTATGGTACGTCAAGAGGCGCAGTGCGTCGTGCGTGATGGTAACAACCATTTCTAAGAAAAGTTGAGGCTGACCTCCCCAGGGTGGTTGGGAACGTTCCGTGGCTAAGAACTAGTATTTATGCAGATGACGTGACGCTCTGGACGACAAAAGGTGATATCACAACACAACAACAAAACGTCCAGCAAGACATTGACGCCACAGTGGAATTTCTACGCAACCGAGGTATAGAACTCTCACAGGAAAAAACAACTTACACGGTATATACAGGTATGCGCAGACCCCCGGACATCGAACTCCACGTTCATGGCCAAGCTGTGCACAGAGTTTTTACAGCCCGCATACTGGGCCTAATAGTTCACGCCAACCTACGCAACCAAAGTCAAGTTAGCGCACTAAGAGATACTTGCCTACGACTTCTCGAAATACTCAAACGGTGCGCAGGTTATGAGTGGGGTTGTTCTACCAAGACGCCACTTCACCTGCACCAAGGTCTCAATCAATCTAGGGTACTATGCCTCGTACCATACCTCTGTCCTATTAGGACTCAGGCTAATGAAGCTCGAGGTTTTGAACAGGCGGGGCATAAAAATAGCCCTTGCCCTTCCAGCCCAGACTCCCAGCTTGGACCTCTACACGGAGGCTGGCATGAACACCCTTGCGACCTCACCTCCGGCAGGCATCTAGCACAGCAGCATCGCCTAGCTATGACACCAGCCGGACGTTGCATCACAAAGCAACATCTCAAACCGAAACCGCAAGGACCCAGAAGGCAGTTCCCGCAAGCACCGTGGACAGCAGATGTGCCCGCATGTGCTCCAATCCCTGGACACCGCACCGGCCTTCATGGCTGCAGCGCGGAGCAATGGAAACTGGCCCGAGCATTCTTGACACTTAAACAGCTAGACGAGGAGTATAACACCGCCCTCAGGGTTTTCATTGACGGCTCAGTTGACCCAGTCACTGGGCGTGCGGGTGCTGCCTTCGTGTGCCCAGAATGCGATGAAAAGCGTAAGATACACCTCTTCGACAACACGACACCTGAGATGGCCGAACTGATAGCCATTCCGCGAGCTGTTCAGTGGCTAGAAACGCAAGAACGTTTCAAAGGATCGGTGATCCTTACAGACGCGATCAATGTCCTACGCCGTCTGAAACGACCGCATGAAATCTCCGAGGTCATGGTCATCTTAAATATCCGGTGACGAGTCATAACGCTGCGGACCCGCGGACGTCTTGTGGCCTATTTCTCGATACCGGGTCAAGCCGAAAGTGACACATCAACTGGGAAACGCGGCACCACCCGGGCTTACCCCTTCTCTTCTGAGCATGGAAATTCTCCTGAGCTTCCTTCGGTTATAGTGCCATCATCTGCATCTCAGGATGAGCAGACGGATGAGAACTGTGAAGACACAGCGGCGGAACCTTCACCAACTCCGAGCTCGGAATTTTACACCCGCTGCAAGGTGGAAAGGAAGTTGCAACTCCGAGCGGCTCTAGGAGTGAAGCGTCCAGTCATACCTCAGCATTAGCCCCGGAAGTGGCACACGGTCGTTCACAGGATTAGAACTGGATCGGCAAAACCCCACACTTCGTGCCACGAGATTCGGCAGCCTAGATGACCCCGAGTGTTCGCGGTGCTCAGCCAATAATCACATTGCACACATCCTGTGGGACTGTCCTCGCTTCGCTCACTGTCGACAACAAGCCTTCAAACCCGTAGAATTGGAATTCCCACCGAGACTTCATGAGTGGTTTTATCCAAGCCGTTCCAGTGAGAGCGAAGAACGACCTCTGCTCGCCGCTCTACGAAAGTTCGTTGAGAACTCTGGCCTTCACCATTTCTTTTAATCCCACATTTAACTGGATGTACCACTGAATGTATGCTACTTTCTCCCCAACTTCCATTACCTTATCCCTCTCCTCTAGACACCAAAATTCGCTAAAGCGTAACATGGCGTCTTTGTATCCCTTGTACATAAAATACATGCGTGTTAGCACCCCCCCCCCCCCCCACCCTGGAGAAAGAGTGATTGCAAGTCGGTCATAGGGCCTGCAAGTTCCCCTGCTCAGTTCAGACAGGCTCATAAAAGACTAACCGTAAAAGAGAACTCACTTCAGTAATTTATTCGCTAATCGTGGAGGCCAAAAACAGGCTCGTAGCGGGAAAAACCAACAAAGGATGGCGGTTTTTTCCTCATTATGCCGAATTCGAAGCCAAAAAAAGCGTTTGTCATTAAGGGTAAAGAGTGGATCACTAGAGAAGGCAAGCGTGGCAGGAGGCGGCAGAAAGTTAGATGAGCAGATGAGATCAATGAGTTTGTGGAAATAAATTGGTCGCAGTTAGCACGAAACCGTTATAACTGGTGATCTATGGGACAGGCTTTTGGCCTGTAGTGGGCGTAGATAGGCCGATGATCATGATGAAGACGATGATGAACCTGTTATAATATTCTCCAGTGCGGCGGCCAGAACGATGCCGGGAGATCAGGCAGAACGATGACACATTCACTGTGACGCGCACTTTTTCAATCCAAATAACTGAAATAATTTGTAGCATTGTAGCACTTGCCTGGCTTCTGTAGGACTTTGTTCTTATGCTACAACTGATCAAAATGTGCACCGCTGCTAATTAAACGCGTCATTTCAGAGTTATACCTCCAGGGTCTGACGGTTGGATTATTGGATTTGGTTGGGTAATGGTCAATTTCATAGCGATGATTGCGATTTCAACACAAAAGGAAAGGGTATAAAATGTTGCCACCATCGTATCTCTTGGCGGTGGCTTTAACTGTTAGGACAACATGAAGTGTGGGCAAGAAAGCAGCTGGTAAATCATCACCACGTCCTTGATTTTACCAATATCTTGCGCAATTGTTTAAAGTTTGCTTTTAAATTGCAGAAATATTTCGAGAAGCAATGGTCTTTTGAAAATTTGTTTTGTATTTTTCTTTTATTGTCGTTTGAAACTACTAAATGTTTTTTGTCACTTCGCTGATAATTCTACACATCGAACCCGTTGGCGAACCGGAACAAGCTTTCGTTCACAAACCGGTTTTGTACGGGATTTAGTCGAACCGGAACTGGAACGGGACGAAATTAATTTGCCAGAACTCGAATCGTAACGAAAGCCGTATGTTTTTCTTCGACACACTGGTATGCCTGCCTTAGGCTGATAGCTGTACTAGTCATGCACCGGAATTTCTGCCACCATATTGTGAAGGTTCCATTAGACACCATTTAACGGCTTGGCAGTTTCTACTTGGTCAATGAATGAATGAATGAATATGCCTTCATGAATGTGAATGAATAGGCCTACGTGGAGGAGCTAAAAACACTGCCTAAAATCGGCAAAAAGTCAGCGATGCCTTCACCGGCCATAACCTACTAAATACTTCAGCATATATCTCGCTGCTATGGCGGGTATATCCAGGTATATGCTAATAAATTAGTTACCTCCGGATTTTCTGCAGTAGGTGTATGGGTACCATCTTCGTTGGCCTCTGTGAGCCATACGCTTTCAATCAACACATCGGCTTCAAAAACAGCTGGCCGTGGTGAGAGGTGCTTCACAGATAGTCAAACCCCTGGATTGTTTTTCTGGACTATCGCTTTGCGCTACAACCCTTTGGAAAGCGAGAAAGTCATCAAGGGCAGCTGATTCACGAAATCAAAGTAATACACACACAGGCACTGGTAAAGTAGACAATCCTTTACTGCAGTTTTTGCCCGGACACTGTGGCACCACGGTAAGTGTAATTTTTGTTCGGCTTGCGCGCGAGCGGCGTTCCACGAGCTCAGCAGCCCAACTACGTTTATCCAAGCAGGACGTCAACGAACTAGTTACAACTCTTTGACGGCGCGTGTAATTGCAGCACTGGCGAAATCCACGCCTGCAGTACGCCCACCTCAACGCTTTCGACCCACATTCTGCATTTCCCATACTACGCGGCTTATCCAGACCAATTGAGTGTACTTTATACCACGTGGCCCTCAAAGTAGCCTATACCTAAAGCTTTTTTTACAAAATTTGGCTGGTGATATCACCTCTTGGTCCCCTTTTCAGTGTACCAGAAGACACTAAACACGTGTTTGGTGTTTGTAAACGCTTCTACTCGGCACAAATGACTGCACGAAGTTCACTAAGGGCGAGAAATCTCAGCATGAAAGATTTTTAGGCACCTGGAGCAAAAACGTGCGGTGCGGTGTTCTAACGCTCTTCTGCATTTCCATAGAAACTCTGCGCTAAAGCCACCTAATGAGCACATCTCTCTCTAAGCTCTTTTCACTTTATATGTGCGCGTGTGTTAGTGCGATGGTGCTTATGTGTTGTTATTTCTTTTTTATTACTATTTTGTGACATTTACCCATCATTACATGTTCACCAACCATGTGAAGTAACACGCCAAGCATTATGGAGGGCTGCAGGGCTCAATATATTGTCTCTCTCTTTCGCTGTCTCTCTCTCTCTCTCTCTCTCGAACGACACCCATGTGCAACGTGCGCGCACGCGCACACACGCACAGGCACGCGTCGCAAAGGATGTTTGGTCGGCTTGTGAGCACTGAGAGTGAACCGAGCTAGACAAAGACACCAAAAAGGTCGATTTGCTGGTGTCTAATTTCACTCAGAATACACTCAAACTCCACCGACCCAGCAAAAAAGACATTCAAGCTTCTCACTACATTTCAAAGTTTTTCTTCCATGAAGAAGAAGCACGATCCTAAAGGGCTCTTTTCTGTACTTTAA
The DNA here is from genome assembly GCF_048455015.1 of Haemaphysalis longicornis. NCBI lineage: Eukaryota > Metazoa > Arthropoda > Arachnida > Ixodida > Ixodidae > Haemaphysalis > Haemaphysalis longicornis. The sequence goes on from NW_027526394.1 coordinate 1,550,900, forward strand.
CACCGACAATCCTGTTTTGTTTTTGTTCCTACAAAAGCACAACGCACAGAGTGTTGCCACGTGGCTAGGAAAAAAACAAACAATGCAAGTTCTTCTATGAGAACACTAGTAAAGAATAGACATTGGTTGAATTTACAAAAAAAAACAGTTCAATGGGATCCGAGTGAGTTCCAATCCCTTTGTTCCTTCTGAGTACGGTAGAAAAGTGACGACATGGCGCATTCTTTAAGCACACACGGCGTATTTCTCTTGTGCTTAGCATTTCTCTAGCACCGTGTGTCTTGCTTTCTGCGCAATCTATTTCTGAAAATATATTTTTTGTTGTGGCAGGGCATCTTATCCAGATTTCCTGCTCGCAGTTTGAAACTGGCGTGGTATGAGACGCTGCGTATCATCTTGCACACTAGAAATCTACGCCGATGGCAAAGGAATATTTCTTTGTACTCCTTACAGTACTGAAGGCGTAGGCCGCCGCTGGAAGGATTACTTTTGTTGAAAATAGAATGGGTCGAAGCGGCTTCTTTCATGCGCCGCACTCACTTTGACATGCCTTTTTCAGCTGAACTAAACATTAACTGCAGATTTGCGCAACGGCACAGAACACTTGCATATTTTGTCTCGATCCAAGCATTCACGAGATGAAGACACACGTTGTATGCGCTGTGCATCGCAAGAAGAGAAGTTTTGTTTTTTGCTTTCTTCTGTTCTGTTTCGCGCACGTTAATGCCTGTTTGCGGAATACGCTTCGATAGGTTTTAAGTGGCAGGGAAAGAAGTGCAACTTGATGAGTGTAGGGTTTAACGCGCCGGCGCAACGCAGGCGATGAGGCGCCCCGTATTGGAGGGCTCCGGATTAATTTTGACCACCTGGGGATCTTTATCGTGCGCCGAAATCTCGTACACACGGGCGTGTTTGCTTTTCGCCTCATCAGAAAAGCGGGCACCGCGGTCGGGAATCGAACCCGCGACCTCGTGCTCAGCAGCGCAACGCCGTAGCCACTGAGCCACCGCGGCGGGTAGAAGTACAACTAAGAAAAGATTTCGAAGACAAGCCCTACAGAGGTCCTGTGGAAAAAAAAATCAGACATAAAGCGGTTGCAGAATGGCACCCCGCCAGAAACTCCTTGTGTCTGGAGTATCTTTGAGCTTAACTGTGAAGCTTCTGGCATAACTCGCGTATCTATTGCGATGGTATTTGTAGCACAGCGAATACCTGTTTTGTATTGTACTGTTTTTAATTTGCAGTAAATACGCGGTGGTTTTACCTCGCAACACACGTGTTTTATATTTTAATACAAATTTTCGCATCTGTTCTTCTTGTGTACCACGAGCGCGGACATAGTGATGGCCAGAAAGATAATTTTGGAGATTCATATTAACTACATTCCGAAGAGTATATATCACTCTCTGGACGTGACGCCCGCTCCTGAGCGAATGTTTGTTGTATTGGGCGCTAAAAAAATTGGATGGTTTATACTAAATACGTGAGAGCACTCTAAAATAGGGATGTATAAAAAAAACTTGGAAATGTTTTTATAACAGCGCATGAAGGTTCTTCGAATAAAGAGGCGTCTATGAAAATGTATAGGGAACCAGAAAAACCGCAAAAATTATGACTTATTTTGACGTTTTTACACCACAGCGTTCAAGATCAGCTGCTTTTTACATTTGCACATTGTTAAGACCCTTAAAGACTGGAACAACTCATGTTGTCCTTCCGCACCCCCCAAAACCACTGTGCAGTCGTTCAGAGACGCGGCCCATATTCTCTCGAAAGTGTGTTGTTCTTTTGTTACTTTTTCTGTCTGATTTCTTTCCAAAATACAGGGCTTTTCCTATACCGTACAAGATCGACTGGGTAACAGTATTTATTATGAAGTCATAAAGCAGAGCTTATTGGTACTCTCTTGCCATGCCGGTCATTATACCCTTTTTATTTCTTCCCTAATAGATGCTTCCTCTCCATTACCGAGTAACGGCTGCTACAGCGTGATGGGGAGCAATATAATCACGAAGTCGATAATGTGGACATTCCGTTGGGAAGCGGGAAATTATTTCTTCTGGGAAGAAGAAATAAGAAAAAAGCCGGTTACATTAAATGCAAAAGGTTAGGAGACTTGGCATGCGGGTTCTTCTCACGTGGCGCCATGCTACCATTCCCACCTCCCACTTATAGGACGCCACATATGCCTTCTTAGCTACAATTTGTCGCCAGACGAAATATAATTTGTAAAAGCACATTACCAAAAATATGGAGCTAGAGCCATGGAACGACAGCGACGGCTTCCAGAAGTACATGAGGAACGAAGGGCTTTTTCCAAGGGAAGAGACTGTGACACGACGGTCCGGACTAGGCCTGTCTAGATAATAAAGGTTTCTCACTGCAGGCACAAATAAAGGTTTTCGAATAAATATCCGAAGAACCTTTTAGAAGCAAAGCATCTCTTAGGCGACCCTCCGTCGTCCAGCGTCCGCACCTCTCCGCCTCGCCCCCCCCCCCCCCCCTCCACGCCAGCTGTGATAACGCCGCTCTCCTCCTCGCCGCTCGGTTCGTCTCGTGTCGGCTCAGGAAGACACCGGCAACACTGTCGCTCCAGGAGCCCTAACCAGCTGCGATAACGCCACTCTCCTTCTAGCCGCTCCTCCTCGCGGCTCGGCTCGTCTCGTGCCTCCGAAGACAAGGCTGCACAAAGGAGAGCTGGCGACGCCGAACGTAAACGGCAGCGTCGAGCAGCGGATTCCTACCTTCGAGAACGAGAAGCCGCTTTGAAACGCCAGCGGCGAGTAGCTGATCCAGATGGCGTTCGGCAACGTGACAACGCTTCGAAACGCCATCGTCGAACAGCGGATTCCTCGCTTCAAGAACGAGCAGCCGCAAAACGTTTCCCACTACTGGATAAATAAATAAATACATTATTACGCTACTACACGTGTCTTTAACAACGAATTAACACGCTACTACTCCACGGTTTTGCATCCCCTCAGGGTTCCCACGTGGGAAGATGGTGTACTTGTTTTTGTTGAACCCGACGTGAGCGAACAAAGAAGATCACCACAAGGGAATCTTTTGACACATTACCCTGAGAAACAGTGTCTAAAGAATAACGCCATGTTCCCGGGGGGGGGGGGGGGGGGTGAACCCTGAGGAGGATGCGAAGCAGCAGTGGGGGTTGGTTGGTGTGTAAGTAGAGTTGAAGTAAGTAGTGTGTGTAGAGTTGGTGTGCGTTGTTAGAGTAAGGAGACGCGTGGGTAGGATGTTATGAATGTCTTAAAATAGGCAATGTAGATAACATCTAGTTGGGGTTGTCGTTTCGCCTTGAGTATGACTGCTTTGTGGTCCGTGAAGTGCTTACGTCAGTGGATGTTGCAGTAGCGGTTTCAGACGTTGGGGCTGATGCTGTTGGTTGTACTTGCGTAAGCACTCACGTTGACGGGGATGTTGGCACTGGTGTTGACATCGGCACTGATCCTAGCAGCAGCGTAACAGAACCGGCGAAGACGTGGGTTGGAAGCAGACTGAACGGCGGGCAGCGCGTGTGAACACCTGGTTTATACGGCTGGTAGGAGGAGCATGGAGGAGAGACGCGCATGCCCAGTGGAGTAGCGCGTAGCGCGTGTGTACTCCTAGTTTATACGGCTGTTTACACGGCTGTGAAGAAGAGAATGGACTAGAGACGCACATGCGCAGTGGAGTTGCGCGCAGCGCGTGTGCACTCCAGGAGAATTGAGGAGAGACGCGCATACGCAGTGGAGTAGCGCGCAGCGCGTGTGCACACCTGGTTTATACGGCTGTGAGGAGGAGAGGAAAGCGTGCTCGTCTCGTGGCGGCCCAGGAAGACACCGGCAACACTGTCGCTCCAGGAGCCATTAAAGGGTAAGACTCCACCGGGCGTTCAGCAAGCCGAGCATGCGCAGTGGGGATGTGGACGGCGCAACAACAACAACAAGAGAGGGACATAGCACCGACCATGAGATGCTTCGCATTTAAAACCGGATTGGGGTCGGGGAGGAATAAACTTCTATTGCAACAACAAAAGTCGTTTGATCGACCAACAGTAGGCGACCTCCTTAGTCTAGGAAACCCTGGGCCTGGACGACTTGCCTCGCCCATCAAGCATATGTTGTTTGTAAGCCGGGTAAGAGCTGACCATCCGAGCATCGCACTGCTCACCTAAAATTGAGGAAAACGGATGCTCAGTAGCATTACTCTTATCCTACGAAGTCAAAGTAATGTGTAAGTGTGGCAGCTGGAGACTGCGTTCAACCAGTCAGCGACAAGTTTTTAACTTACAAAACAACAAAGCTTAGACCCCTTGTAAAAAGCACGTACGGTGATTCATCTCCCTTATACTCGCAGGCTAATACTCCTAACACAATTTCCTTCTAAGGCCGATGAAAATAGCTCTGAAATGGGGCAACTCATGGGCATGGTGGGCGAGGCACATTAAAATGAAAGGTTTCTGTCGCCTTTTTTCATGTAAGATAAGAAGGGCTCTACTCCGTTCGAAGTTCTTTTCCCATATTTACGTTGCAACCTGAAAAACGAGATAATTTATGGGAAAAAGATGGCGCCACATTTCCGCTTTGGAACAATTTGGGCCTACAGCTCGCATTTTTGACACAATTTTTTCCTCTTTTCTTTTTCAGTCTTGTTGAAGTAGTAATAGGCGCTCGTAGAGCTGAAAGGGTCGAGCTTCTCTCCTGCAGAGCATAAGCTCTTGCTCTACTACGCAAGAGCACTCATCAGTTATAACAAGAGAAGTGAGCGGTGTCTTTCAAGCTCACTCGACCGTGTTCTAAAAGAGGGCGCTCTGGCCTAGCACTATCTTTTCCAAACTCCTCGTACGACCATCAAACTTGTACCACGCAATTCCACGGACCCGTGTCTCGGCTTTTCTGACGTCCTAAGAAAGCGTGTCTTTTCGGGCGGAGTATGATTTCCCCACGGCCTGAGAGCCGGAAGCCTTGCGCTGCTTCCTTCCAAAGAAAGCGCACCATGTCAACAGCGTGCGGCGCTGCGGAAGTTGCAAGAGGCTACCACAAGCGGCTTAACCGCCATCGTTAGCATACTTGTCCGAGGGCATGCGCGAGTTCACCCGGACTCCAACGACGCGTGAAAGAGGCAGCTGCGCTCGCGTGTCTTCCTTTTTTGAGCGTTGGCGCGCATCGTAAGACCGCAGAACAAAGGTGGAAAAGGAGTATGTCGCGGCGCTGTCTAGGGTAAAAGAGCAGCTCTTGACCCAGTTTAATGCGCACGTGTTAGCACATATATCATTTTTTGTCGGTTTTTGGCACTGCGATTTATAGAAGCCATGAAGGGAAAGTACAAGTTGGTTCCTTCAAAAGATTGTATTGCCCAATGCGAATGATGATTATCTAATGGAGGCGTCCAGCTACTTTCTCTTCGGTTGCTTACCACGTGATGGTGATTTGTTCATGGGATTGGAGGCGGCTGAGAAAAGCCACCTTCAAGACACATAACTGTGTAACTGTATTTGTGTCACCAGAGTTATTGCTCCTTTTGACAGCACGACTTGAATGCTAAGCTGCAGTTATCCCACTGATAAATGTGTTTTTTCCCTCTCCCTGTTACGTCATTGCGGAGGTCATGAAGCGCGAAATTTGTACGTTTGTTTAGGCATCCATATTTTTCAGTTAAAATGTCCTTTCGGCCGGTCATTGCAATGAGTGAGGCACCAAAGATCCGTTCATAGAAAAAATCTAAACTGTAATTATTTTCCATGTCCCCTCTAGGGTAAACTGAAAGTAATTTTTCAAGAACGCTTTACAAGATCTATTTACGTGGTACGCATGGCAAGCAAAATAACAAATTTATATTAAAGTTAGCAAGCCGAGGGTTAAAAAATCGGCATACCGCACCGCGTTTGATCTCAAAACGCTTGGGCGTGAGCCCCAGCAATATTGTTAACAAAAACGCTGTCGTATGTGATATTGCAGTCGTGATACGTGTAAAGACTAAATGTCACACATGGGTTCAGAGACCGTGTAATTCTCGCGAAAGGAGTACTTTTCAATTATTAGCGATCGAGGCATTTATGGCGTAAGATCAATCAATACCTACAGACAACTTGTGCTCTCTCGCAACCGATTAACTGAGCTTAAGCGTCCTTCACCATCATTTCTTACCCTAACTATAAGCCATTATGCAGTGCTACTAAAAGTAGGCACAATAAAACAATCAGATGGAAGGTATAGTGTACGTACTGAAGCTACAATTTGTTAATTTAAATTCTGAAATGATTTTAAACCTTTACTGTCTCTTCCAGTGAAGTTGTCTATCATATTTTTGTTCGTAGGCCCGCGCCAACCTCCTAAAAATGCAATCTGGGTGCTTCAGTGATATCGTGGATATTACGTCTGAAAAAGTAAAAGAAATATTAGAACAATTATGACTCTGGCGGCATCAAAAGCATCGGCAAAGATAAAACAAATCTCTTTGTGCAGCATTGACAAGAAAACAAGATAGCTAGGCCTAATAAACCAGCTGAGGGTAAGAACAAAACGTCCCTAGGCCCGTAGGACTTTTTTGTTAACATGTTTATTTACATGTTCGCTAATTACTTACCCTCGCAAAAGATTATCTCAGAAGATAAACAGACATTCACAGTCTTTTTACACGAAAGTGTTTTATGGCCGGGTACACCAAGATCTTGCCGGCGTAATATTTGTCACGGAAATGACATCGGCAGAAAAAGTTCTACTCACGCGGCGGCGCTCGGATACGATCCTTGAACTCGCTCACCGCAACGGGAGCTCCACAGCGCTCTGCCGAATGCGCTATGGATTCAATTGCTAGTAGGTCTACGACTGCGCCTTATATCTTTCCCACTACTTTCTTTATTCGGATGGTACTGCTGTCTAGAAAAAGCGAAGCGAAGTAGTTCATTATGACGCTAATGAGCGCCGACAGTTGTCGCGTCGACGCCAGCATCTTCGTATACGCGGGACGCGGGTGAATTAAGGCACCTTCCGCCACCTACTACTTTCGGTTTCGGTGCGGTTTCGTTCGCACGGTGTAGAAGGCGCTATGATTTTAGTTGAATTTACGCAATGTTCCGGCGCGTGCAGATGCATCTAACAGTGGCATACCGATGTAATATAAATAGTGATGTGCAAGTTCATAAGGATGCACAATAAACATTTGAATGCTCCTGTGAAGCACAGTTTCCCTTCGTGTTTTACCGAATCTTATGAAAGAGGCATCGACCACAGTTTTTATGTTGCTCGTCAGCCAACGATCGATGACAGATTAAGGTTATATACGTTCACGTCAGTCCAATTGGAGAGCTTTATTTGTTTTCGAGATATTTATAGAACATTATCTATAAAACCATGACACCTACTCGAAAACTCGCTTAACATCTCTAGTTTATTGGGCATCAGGCATTTTACGTCCTCTTGTGGCGGTGGAAGGCCCAAAGGCCGTCTTTTTTTCCCTTGGTTCATTCAACGGCTGAGGCTTCGTAGGGAATGCGCTTCCAGGCATCCAGGACCACTGGATCATAGCGCATAGGTTGCAAAAAGTTGAAAATCCTTGTTCGCCGACATTTCATCCGTGCCGCCACTACTGGACAACTTGAAAAAGGCAAATTTTTTTCCGCGCATTAATAAATAATAAGGTCTGCGGTGCTGTGTACAGGCAACACTTACGATGTTTGTCGAACTAGAAGTCCTTAACTTTATGTACGTGCATCCATAAGTAGAGTGCAACATATTTGTGCAGAGGCGGAAAACTTCTTCCTTAAGCTACAAAAAAGTGATGCCAGTTCGTTGGTACTACGAAGCTGCAGAAATTTCTAGCAAAATAAGAGAAAACTCTTAAACAATAGCACGGGTCATGTCCCGTCTTATTATGACGCCCTCTGCACCACGCTTTTCGATATAGTTGAAGGGGCGAGTTCAGATTATTTCCAGCCTGCGTGGGTCGAAATGGCAGAGCGCTCTAATTAGTAAATAAAAGCTATCTACAGAATGCACTACAAGAGCCAACATTACTGCAGGAAAGCCAACTTTACACAATGTGTTTCACACACACAGTGTGTTTCAATCACACATTCCATCAACATTTGGACGTCTTTACATACTTACCCGGTTGTTTTGTGGTAGCCGAATGCGGTTCAGCGCCATACACGTGAACGACGAGGACGATGAAATCATTTCCAACAGGCACGCAGATGGTACGTTGATAAAACTACGCCCTAATTATGAATAGCTCAAATCAACGACAACGCTGGGCTAATCGAATCAGCACATTCAGATGACACAACCGCCAACAAACAGATATCAAATCATAACATCACTTTTGCTTAGTTCAGAATTGTCGTAGTTTGGACTTGACGTGTTTTGATTGTTTAATTGGCATTGGTGTAAGAGAAAGCTTCGCGTTTGGGCACTTTTTTGCGGAAGGGGCGATAGGAATTTTCACGGTATTTATGAACGAAAACTGTATTTATACAACAAAACCTACCCAAAGCCGATACTGAGAACATGGGGCGCAGGCACTTTGCCACGGCAAAATGGGATAAAAAAACTGAGATATAACACGAGGATAATGTCAATGTGAAGGTATTCAAGCCAGGCAGAAAGATGGTTTCAAACAAGACGATGTCGGAATTTATAGCATGTTGTGCTCAGCGTTTAGTAGTTCTTGGCAAATCCGCCACAGGTATTAGATGCACGAGTGAGTATGAGCCAGTGGCTGTTTCTTCACGGAAGAAGAAATGCGGTTTGGCCCATACCGCGAAGGAGTCCGTCAAATAGGTAACAGGGAAAGAGTTAGGATAGCTCGCTACACTACAGCCTGCCTGTTTTACAGCGCCTGTCGACTACAAGCAAAAAGCAGCTTGACGCAGCAAGAAATAATTGTCTGCGCGCCTGTCTTGGCCTGCCCAAGGGCACTTCGTGCACTGGTACACTTCCGGAAGCTGGTTGCTTGCCCTTAGACATTCTTTGTCTGGAGGAAACAGTTCGAATATACCTAAGGCATCGGTTGAATTGAGAAACCAATTTCTGGACTTTTGTTGTACAGCGCAACGAAAATTCCAGCTTCGCAGAAACGTTAATCTCTAGAAAAATTTGTCTACCCCCTCATGCACGACAAACATTGCCATCTCATTTCCCTCCCTGGACTCTCGCACCCGTGTGCGTACACATTAGCATACCTGGTCTCAACTCAAAAAAACCTCTGCCGCAATTTTATCTCCTACAACTGGCGCTTGCCCACATCAATGCCCGATATTCACATATGGCCCCCATTTTTACTGACGGCTCAACTACGTCTCACGGTGGTTCATCCGGCGTCTTCATTTCGTCAGCCGGGAAAACCTTGCCCTACCGCCTTGAACGAACAACCTCTTCCCCGTCTGCTGATCTTCATGCACTAAACAAGCCCTGCGCTAAATTTATCGCCAGCCACCAGCAGAATGCGCTATATTCATGGACTCGAAGGCGGCGTTGCAAACCTTACGGTGGGCCAGGTGCTTCAGCCTTAACTAGAATGTATCACGTGACGTCACTTACCTGCAACACCTCGCCGACGTCGCCGGTCACCGAGTGACCCTGCAATGAATGAACGCACATTTCGGTATTCTCGGCTACGAGAACTTGGATGAGGCAGCTCGCACAGGCCTACAGCTGCGAAATGTAAGAAAGATTTTTTCACAAATCAGGATGCAGCAACGCTAGAGATGAAGCTTGCCTTAGAGGAATAAAACCGCCTGTGGTCTTTCCCTTATACTCGGCACCTTTTCCTGCACCATTAATACTCTGGACTCATAATGAGGCTACCAGAGCCCATCCCACCTCAGCTTGAAACTCTTTACCACCGGTTGCGTATCAGCGCGCAAAGCTTCATGTTCACTTTTTTTAACCTCTCTTTTTCCCCCTGTCTTCTGCCCTACCTTTTTTAAGACCTTTACTCCCTTCTCCCCATCCCCACAGAGTATCATGTAGGCGGGAACATGCCGGCAAACCTCTCTGTTTTCGTCTAACAAAGGTCTCTCTCTCTCTCTCTCTCTCTCTCTCTCTCTCTCTCTCTCTCTCTCTCTTCGGATAAGAAAACGCCGCTAGTCCTGAACAGAGCGTGGGGTCTCTAATATTTCCTCGGGAATATGTGTCTGTTTCTTAAAATGTATGCGCCATGGTCTGTTATTTTAAGGAAAATAAAGCGCAGTGTGACCCATATGCTTTGTTGAAGCCCGCACGACAGGGAAAACTCTGCCACTGTCGCCGTATGCAGCTTCGTTGTAGTATTCGGACAAAATTTGGACATCGGGCATAAAAGCTATTGCAACGAGTGAAATGATGTCCGCGGGGCGCAGACCCTGGTCACCGGCATGTCGCCAAAATAACGGCCGAGTCTAATCTAATCCTCGCACAATCCCTCAGTGGCCTTATGCTACCAAAAGTAAGGAATGGCGTGGAGTACTGAGCATGTGCGAACACAAATACGTCTGACTGGTACGCTTCCGCTGATGGATGCACCCGTGTCATTTGCCCCGTTGTTAGAAAGGCGCTACAAGGTGGCGGGTTACGCCGAAACATCAAGAGAAGCCGGTCAATTGATTGTCGGTGCCTGGCGTAGGCAACCAGCCTTCCAGGGAGCCGCAGTTTCGCAGTCATCGTTGTTTCGTTTTTTTTTTTTTTTTGCTGAGAAACGAAAAATGCATAATCCTGGATGCTATGAGATGTTCTCCATGGCGAAATATTGGTAAAAGAGTAGAGTATGGCTACTCTAGGGGACACTGTGACTCCTGTCACGCAGTCTTCAACGAAACATTACAATTTCCGGCTGTCTCTACCCTGCCATCATCGGTATCTGCTCCTGCCGAGTGCAACAAAGAAAAGAACTAATCTACAGAAACTTTCATGTGGCAATCGTCAAACAATTGCTTCATCGGCTGTGCTATCGACCAATCCCCTAACAAGCCGGCTGAATTAGGACACGCGAGCATTGCTGGGAAGATATTTTTTCATTCCTTGAGTATGAAGATTGATAGCAATCACGGAATACCATAGGCACCTAATTAAATTGCCTAATAACACCCACTGCATCCGTGCAAAACTCTACTCAACCATTTTTTAGTGTGCCTAATTACTGTACACCAATGCTGACCTGGAAAGACAGGGCAATATTGCACGCGTTGCATATAAGAACGCTCGGCTTTACATACATACTTCCCAAAACTGATGTTTCCCTTTGAAGCGCCTAACACAGAGTCCCTTTATGGTCAGCAGAACTATTATACCGAAATAAACTGCTGAGATGACACTTTTAAGCGCCAGTCCAGGATGTCTGATGTGTCGAAGTTTGAAGATCCATTGGCTATCTAGTAAATGCCTCTATCTAACCCCATGTATTCCTAAGAAGCGCTATACAAAACGCAGCTTTAAACTCGGGTTCACTAAGCTGCATAAATGCTTTGGTATGAAGAGTCTTTTTCTTTTAAGTCGCATCCTTTCTCTTTCGTTTTCTATAACTGAGATGCTTGGCTAATCACCGTTGTTGGCTATACACATGCGCTATTATAGGGATCGTGCTTTGGTGTATTAATCTA